>NW_012115044.1:6451986-6457041 GCF_000951035.1 Colobus angolensis palliatus
CGATTCTCCTGCCTCAGCCTCCTGAGTAGCTGGGATTACAGGCACCTGCCACCATGCTGGGCTTTTTTTTTTTTTTTGTATTTTTTAGCAGAGACAGAGTTTCACCATGTTGGTCAGGCCGGTCTTGAACTTCTGACCTCAGGTGATCCACCTGCCAGTGTGTGTTAGTTTTTGTTATTTAATATACTGGGGGAGAAGTAGTTTTAAAGAGACGTTCTGTACTCTATATATAATTCTAATTTATCAACTTTTTTGCTATTTTTTTCAAAAGGAACTTAAAATTAGATACAAACCATGAGCTGTTGAATACTGAAAGATCAGCCCTGTAGTGGTAGGATTTAGGCGTTTTGGCAGTCAGCAGCAAGGAGCCAATCCACTCTCCTCAAATCACACCTCCAAAGTTGCCACCGACTCATAGGACCTGCCTTCCTGTTGGCGAGTGTTTGAACTATGGTAGGTGTAGCCTGGGGCTTTTTCTATTCCTCATCACTTGTGGTATCACAGTAAAAGCATGCGCTTTGGCAGCACACAAACCTGGGTTTGGATCCCAACTCTGGCACTTCCTAGCTGCAGGCCATTGGGCAATTTATCTATTCTCTCTGAGATTCAACTTTCCTATTTTCAAAATGGAGATCATTTTGTCTGTTTCATGGGTTGGCTACAGTTATAGAATGGAGAATGCTATAAAACAAACAGGCCGGGCGCGGTGGCTCACGCCTGTAATCCCAGCACTCTGGGAGGCCCAGGCGGGCGGATCACGAGGTCAGGAGATCGAGACCATCCTGGCTAACACGGTGAAACCCCGTCTCTACTAAAAATACAAAAAAAAATATTAGCCGGGTGAGGTGGTGGGCGCCTGTGGTCCCAGCTACTCGGGAGGCTGAGGCAGGAGAATAGCGTGAACCCGGGAGGCGGAGTTGCAGTGAGCTGAGATCCGGCCACAGCACTCCAGCCTGGGTGACAGAGCGAGACTGTCTCAAAGAGAAAAAACAAAACAAAACAAAACAAAACAAAAAAACCCACCTAAAGCCATGCCTGACACATAGTAATTATTTTCTTTGAGGAACCCAGATAGCAAAGGAGCACAGAAAATCCATCTGGAGAAAAATGACCAAGCTCCTGTTCAGGAAAACATTTTGAGTGCATCTGTTTTCTTTCTTTTTTTTTTTTTCTTTTTTTAAATTATACTTTAAGACTTTAAGTTCTAGGGTACATGTGCACAACGTGCAGGTTTGTTACATAGGTATACATGTGCCATGTTGGTGAGATGCACCCATTAACTTGTCATTTGCATTAGGTGTATCTCTAATGCTATCTCTCCCCTGATCCCCCAATCCCACAACAGGTCCCGGTGTGTGATGTTCCCCACCCTGTGTCCAAGTGTTCTCATTGTTAAATTCCCACCTATGAGTGAGAACATGTGGTGTTTGGTTTTCTGGCCTTGCAATAGTTTGCTCAGAATGATGGTTTCCAACTTCATCCATGTCCCTACAAAGGACATTAACTCATCTTTTTTATGGCTGCATAGTATTCCATGGTGTATATGTGCCACATTTTCTTAATCCAGTCTATCATTGATGGACATCTGGGTTGGTTCCAAGTCTTTGCTATTGTGAATAGTGAGTGCTTCTGTTTTCAAGGCTATTCTGGATGAATAAGACACGGGACTGTCCTCATTGTCCCCAAGGAGCTCACAACTTAGTAATGGAGATGAATTAGAAACAAGCAACACCTCACACCTAGTGCTAGACAGAGTAGGCTTGCAGTAAATATTTGCAGGATTAAATTTATTCTGACAAATTTTTTCAGAAAAGGTAATATATTCTTACAGTTCAAAATTCAGAAATACAAAAGAATATACAGTGAGAAGTCTCTCTCTTACTCAGAGGCCTAGCCCCAGCTTCCAGTTTCTTTTCCTGTTGACAACTAAAATTATTGCTTTCTTATGTATCCTTCCATAGATATTGAATGCATATATAAATAGATGTGTATATTTAATCTTTCATTCTCTCTTAACAAAAAAGAAAAAGAAAAATCATGGCCAGGCACGGTGACTCACGCCTATAATCCCAGCACCTTGGGAGGCCGAGGCAGGTAGATCACCTGAGGTCAGGAGTTCAAGACCAGACTGGCCAACATGGTGAAACCCAGTCTCTACTAAAAATAGAAAACTTAGCCAGGTGTAGTGGCACACACCTGTAATCCCAGCTACTCAGGAGGCTAAGGCAGGAGAATCACTTGAACCCAGGAGGCAGAGGTTGCAGTGAACTGAGATTGTGCCACTGCACTCCAGCCTGGGTGACAGAACAAGACTCTGTCTCAAAAAAAAAAAAAAAAAGAGAAAAAACAACCAGATGCTAGCATACCATTATTCTAGTCTGCTAACAACATATGTTGTTCTTTTTGCCTAACAATATATCTGAGAGACCACTCTATGTCTGTACATAAAAGTTTTCTCATTCTTTTTAGTGACCACATAGCATTCCACTATGTGAATCTTCCTTTATTTGTGTTACTACCTGCTATTGATGACAATCTTGTGCAATTACGAAAACTGCTGTAATGAATAGCCTTGCACATGTCTTACATATCACATGTACAAGAATATCTGTGGGATACATTTCTAGAAGAAGAACGACTGGGTCAAAGCGTATGTGTACTTATAATTTTAACAGACATTGTCAAATTGCCCTCCAGAGGTTGTATCGGTCTCCCCTACCAGTTGCAATGCGTGAGAGTACTTGTTTTCCCATAGCCTTGCCAACACTGTGTGTTAACAAACTTAGGTACCTTTGCCAATCTGAGAAGTGAAAAATGATATATCAGTGCAGTTTTAATTTGCAGTGGAATTGAATTTAGATAATTCTAGAAAGTGCCACAAAGGGAGGAGGCACGGGAGAGATGCGAACACGGAGGAAGGAGAACCTAGTTCTGCCTGAGGAAGGCTTTATAGAGAAGTTGGGGGTAGAGCTGAATCCCAAAAGATAAGCAGGAGTTTCTCAATGGAGAAGAGGCAGTGGGCTCAGATGAGGGAACATCGGGTGCAAAGCTGGGAAGGTGTGAAGGTGCAGAGCATATTCAGGAAGTGGCAGGCTGTCCAGCGTGACTGGAACATGGCATTCCTGTGTGGGGCTGAGAGGGAGGGAGAGCTCCGCAATCAGCAATGAGACTGGCAGCGGGGAGTGTGGCCAGATTGTGGAAAACCTCCTAGGCCTCCTTCTAAATCAAATCTCGGTTTTTAAAAGATAAAATATATTCCCTGTCTGTAGGAACCAAAGAGAAAACAGAACTAAAGCCCATTCTCCCCAAAACGAATTCGAAAGTGAAATAATAATAAAACAATCGCTTTGAATCCTGTAGGGAAAAATGAGAAGTACAGTATAAACACTTCTCACTCTTTTTTTCCTCTTTTTCTCCTGGAAGGAGGTTATACTTGAGTTAAATGTATACAGTTTCTAACTAACAGTTCCCAAAGGATGGTTTCAAAAATGTTCTGAGCCAGATAATGGTCTAGTTTCTCAAAGGATAGCGCTCCTTTGGATTTATATGTTCTCATCTATAACAATAAGAAACAGTTGCATTACTTATAGCATCACTCTTTATGCATGTGAATAATGATGAACCATTATTCCAGTAACCAATAATGAAGGATATGAACAATATAAATCAGAAATGAGAAGCTTTTCTTCTGATATAAAAAGCACAAGCAACAAAAGAAAAAAGTAGATAAATTGGACTTCACTGAAATGTAAAACTTCTGTGCTTCAAAGAACACCATCAAGAAAGTGAAAAGACCACCCACAGCACAGGAGAAAATATTTGCCAATCACAGGTCTAATAAGAGTCTAGTATTCAGAATACATAAAGAAACCTTATAACTCAGCAAAGACCACCCAACTAAAAATGGACAAATTATCCAAATAGACATTTCTTCAAAAGAGATATACAAATGGCCAGTAAGCACAAGAAAAGATGTTCTACATTGTTAGTTTTCAGGGAAATGCAAACCAAACTGCAATGAATACCACTTCACAACTACTAGGATGACTACAATAAAAAAGATAGACAACAAGTATTGACAAGGATATGGAAAATTGGAACCCTCATCCATTGCTGGTAGGAATGTAAAATGGCACGACTATTGTGGAAAACAGTTTGGCAGTGCCTCAAAAGTTCAATATAGAGTCACCATACGACCCAGCCATTTCACCCCTGGATATATATCCAGGAGAATTGAAAACATATATCCATACAAAAACTTGTACGTGAAGGTTTATAGCAACAGTATTCCTAATAGCAAAAAGCGGAAATAACTCAAATTTCTATCAACTGGTGAATGAATAAACAAAACGAAGGCTTTATTTGGAATTTTATTCAGCCATAAAGATGAATGAAATACTGACACATGCTACAACATGGACAGACCTTGACAACACTATGCTAAATGAAGGAAGTCCATCACAAAGACCACATATTTTAAGATCTAATTTATAGGAAATGTCCAGAAAGGGGAAACCCATAGAAAATAGAAAGTTGATTAGTGGCTGCTGGAGCTGGGAGAGGGGAAAATGGGCAGTAACTACTAATGGATATGGGTTGCTTTCTTGAGAGATGAAAATATTCTGGAATTAATGTGATATAGTTGCTTAACTTGTGAATATACTAAAAATCACTTAGTCATACACTTTAAAGGGTGAATTCTACGGTATTTCAATTATATCTCAGGTTTTTTGTTTTTAACTTTTTCTTTTTTTTTGAGACAGAGTTTCACTCTTGTTGCCCTGGCTAGAGTGTAATGGCGCGATCTCGGCTCAGTGCAACCTCCACCTCTCGGGTTCAAGCGATTCTCCTGCCTCAGCCTCCCAAGTGGCTGGGATTACAGGCGTGTGCCACCTGGCCTGGCTAGTTTTTTATTTTTAGTAGAGACGGGGTTTCTCCATGTTGATCAGGCTGGTCTCGAACTCACAACCTCAGGTGATCCACCCGCCTTGGCCTCCCAAAGTGCTGGGATTACAGTCATGAGCCACCGTGCCTGGTCAACTGTTTTTTTTTTTT
>NW_012115044.1:6457091-6479276 GCF_000951035.1 Colobus angolensis palliatus
TTTTTTTTTTTTTTTTTGAGATAGCGTTTCACTCACTCTGTTGCCCAGGCTAGAGTGCAATAATGTGATCTCAGCTCACTACAACCTCTGATTCCCAGGTTCAAGCGATTCTCCTGCCTCAGCCTCCTGAGTAGCTGGGATTACAGGCATGCACCACCACACCTGGCTAGTTTTTGTAGTTTTAGTAGAGACGAGGTTTCACTGTATTGGGTAAGCTGGTCTTGAACTCCTGTCCTCAGGTGATCCACCTACCTCAGCCTCCCAAAGTGCTGGGATTATAGGCGGCATGAGCCACTGCAATTGGCCTATATCTCAGGTTTAAAAATACAAAATAAAAGATTTAAAAGGAAACTTTTCTCCAAGGAGGACAAGCCAAAGCCTCAACATATTTTTAAATCTTTTTTCTTAGAAAATTAGAAATTGGTTAATTTGTTTTTTGTTTTTTTTTTTAAGAACAGAATACATTTATACTTCATTAAATAAATACCACAACTTTTCAATATTTCTTTAATTCCACGTTAGGCCAGGAGGAAGAGAGTAGAAATAAAACAGGGAGGAGGAAGGAGACTCAGAGGGAAAATTGGGATGGGCAGTGACCTCCGGGCAGGGAGAGCCTCGCAGAGGCCAGGGAGGAGCATGGGACAGAAGAGTGGAACAGGGATGGGGAAAGGATGGGACAGGAACAAAGAACAGAGGCTGGCAGAGAGAGCCCTTGGATTCTGTAGGGGAAATGCCTAGGAAGTTCTGTACTCAGAACCCAGAGAAATGAGGAAGTAATGTAAATCTTTACTGCATCTCTTGGGAAAATGCTGAAGAGGGGCCCATTCACAGCACAGCAAAACTGTTTAAAATTCCCCCCTCTCTCCCATGTGCATCGCAGCAAATGCTCACAGGATTTCTTCCTGTGCAGTGTCTTGTCTCTCTCATTATCTTACCCTCTTCCCTCAAATATCATTATTCTTTGCCCACCAGCAGCTCTTGGTTCTTTTTATTACCTCAAACAAGAGGATGAACATATCCATCATGCCCAAATGTTTCTTCGGGCTCTTTTGTCATTCCTCAGTCCCGCCTCTGCCCTGCTTTCTCTTCCTAGAAGTTAGTTTGCATTTTCTAGAGTTTTACATCAGTGGAGTCCTACCCTATGTAGTCTTCCATAATCTGGCTTCTATACCCAGCCGAGTGTCTTTGAGCTGTACTCATAGGCTTTATCCACTCCTTGTTGCCGAGTACGTTCTGTTATGTGTACACACCATGAGACTTTACTTTGAAGGTCAGGAATGCAGGACTCAGAGAGGGGACGAAATCTGACCACATCAAGACCTTACCAAATTCCAGAATAGAGATAGGGGAGTGCCTGTTTCCCTAAAATACAAAGCCATTTGCACTGTGAAAGAATGTGGCCACCACAACCACGTAAATGACCAAATACAACTGTGCTTCCTTCAATCTCTGTCTCCAGGTCTGATCAGGTCCCAGGCACACAGGGAGCTGAGGCAGCTTAGCAGTGTTGTGACTGCTGGGAGTAACTCTGAGAAATGTTTGACTTCTGGTCTTTTCTGCACTAAACCCTTCAAGAGGTTAGGACTTGAGGAAAACATGTTACTTATAAGTGTAAAATATGTTACTTGTAAATAAATAGAACAAAGGACTTTATAATGTTTTATAAACTGTAAAGCATCAACCAAAGGCAAGATTTTATTTTCCCTCAGAAACCACTTCAAGTTGTATTTTGTGCTCAGATTAAAATTTAACATTTAAGGTAACTGATCTAGGAAAAACAAAACGAAACAAGGGAGTTAGAGGGCCATCGGTGAAACGATTCTAAGAAGCTATAATATTATGTCATCAGCAGCAACTATGTGTGCCTCTGTAGGAGGAGACTCAGAGTTCTATGGGCCCAGGATGCATCCCACAGAATGAGCTCTGTGACTCTGACCTCCAGCGTCACCCTTTCCCCTGCCTAAATCGACAATAGAAGCTTGCTTTCTGTCTATAACTACTCAGCTATTTTGATCAAGCTGCTTCTACCCTGTCCAGAATCCTAGGGTGTCCCCAATCTGATTGGACCCATGGGACAATAGTTTAAAGAATTTTGAGACTTTGAGACTAAACAGTAGCCACTGCAACACTACCCTCCAGGGCTATTTTCAGACCCTTGCTATTCTGAGTGTGAGCTGCAGATTAGCAGTACCTGCATGACCTGGAATTTGTTAGAAAGGCAAATTCTCAACACTCCTACCACCTACCTCCCTACTGAATTGCAATATGCATATTAGTGAAATCCCCAGGTGATTTTATGCACATTAAGGTATGTGAGAAGCCCTGGTCTAGACTAGTGGTTCTTCAACATTCCTTTTTTTTTTTTTTTTTTTTTGAGACAGAGTCAGAGTCTAGCTTTGTCGCCCAGGCTGGAGTGCTATGGCGCAATCTTGGCTTACTGCAACCTCTGTCTTCCAGGTTCAAGTGGTTCTCCTGCCTCAGCCTCCTGAGTAGCTGGGATTACAGGCGCCCCCCACCACACTTGGCACATTTTTGTATTTTTAGTAGAGATGGGATTTCACAATGTTGGTCAGGCTGGTCTCGAACTCCTTACCTCAAGTGATCCACCCACTTTGGCCTTTCAAAGTGCTGGGATTACAAGCGTGAGCCACCGTGCCCGGTGGTTCTTCAACTTTTGAGTACATCAGAATCATCTGGAGGACGCTGGGCTGCAGGACCTGATCCAGGGACTACAGTCTGAGAACCGCTGCTCTAATGTCTAGAGCTGGATGATGACACAGAGATTGAGTCCTTTCCCATTACTGCGTAACAGTGATGGAGAATTCCTACATCTTCCAACTCAGCCCAAGATGAGAAATCCAGGAAAGCTAACACTCCACAGTGAGTGGCACCATGACCTCTTTCTGAGTTGTTTTAACATTGCCTCCCACTTAAGCAAAGCCATGGACAATAGGTTCTAAGGCCTTTGTACCAAAGCCAGAATAAATTTATGGCAGAGGCTCTGTCTCAGAATGTGTTTTCCCACCTTTGAGACAAATGGAGCCTGAAGTGCTGCAGATGAGAGCTATGGTACTGGGAGGTCCCTATCTGAGAACAGGCTAGAACGGGTTGGTTACCCTATACTGCTCCTTTTGTGGAGTGTTCTTTGTCAAGGTCCTTAGAGTCCAAGGCTTTTATGCTTGAGTCCTCCTGGTGAGTGTTCCGAGTTCCTAAGTCCACTTGTGCCCTGCACAGCACAGCAGCCGTGCACTGTGGTACAGACTTGAAATGCAGAACACCCTGAGCGCCAAGCACAGCTCCCAGACTGCTAACTCAGTGTTAGATCCTACTGCCTTTGTGCTGCAAAGATACACCTACGTGCACAGAGAAGACATCCCATGGAAGCAAAATTACTCTCAAATCAAAAAATTTGCTAAAGAAGGACACAACAGCCATTCTAAGAAGTAGAGATGAGGCCAGGCGCGGTGGCTCACGCCTGTAATCCCAGCACTTTGGGAGGCCGAGATCAGGAGTTCAAGACCAGCCTGGCCAACGTAGTAAAACCCTATTTCTATGAAAAATACAAAAATTAGTTGGGCGTGGTGGCAGGCACCTGTAATCCCAGCTACTCGGGAGGCTGAGGCAGGAGAATCACTTGAACCTGGGAAGCGGAGGTTGCAGTGAGCTGAGATCACACCATTGCACTCCAGCCTTGGCGACAAGAGCGAAACTGTCTCAAAAAAAAAAAAAAAAAGAGGGGGAAGTAGAGATGAGTTTTGACCTGTACAAGGTTAGTCATCTACCCCAAGTGCCCACTGGATGGGAAGAGGCAAGCTCTGTTTTCACCAAGAAAATCAGATTATACATTTATATTATAGATAAGTTGCAAGTAGAAATAATATTGGTCATTGTGGAATGCTTCTTATATGCCAGGGTCTGTGCCAAATATTTGTAAATATTATTTCAGTCCTAGCTACAAGATTAATATCACTATTATCCTCCTTTCACACACGTGGAAACTAAGAAACAGAACTCTCGTATATTTTGCCCAAGGGTACAAAAGCAGTTTGGTATCCACATCTGCACTCTCAACCATAGACTGTATGGTGGCAGGTTACCGAACAGTGAGGTGTGGTGGGGAAAGAGTCCACCATCATTGTTCACAATAGGAATTTTGAGAGACAGAGAGAGAGAGAGAGACTAAGTATCATTGGAACTGTTTCTATTTATCTATCTATTTGCATGAGCATGGGAAACAAAATCTCACGAAGAACCCTATTTTATAAAACAGATCAAATCATAGCTCTTCTGGCTGAAGACAGGCAGAGGCTCTGGAACCCCGCCCACTCCCACAGCACCCCTCACCACACCCTACTCCCATGCTGTGCTCACTCCTAGGAAGTGGTTCCACCTCTATGGTCTCTGGCCTCAATATTTCCAATTCCAAGTCCATTCCCTGAGGGGCAGACCATGGATGTGTGCTGGAAGGGAACACTCCAGCCTTTGAGAATGCACAGCCTTTGAGAGGCAGCAGAATAAGTATGGTGAACTTTATTGAGCACTTAAAATTACAGTTACTTGAAGGTCACAAGGGAAAGGAATGCTTAGAGCACATCATAATAGGGAATTCAGGTAGAATGTTGAGTCTGAATGCCTTGTGTCTACTCACATAAAGATCCAATCCAGCTTTGAATTGTGTGTAGGCATGAGTATATGTAATAAGCATTAATGAATTGGCATTGGTCTATCTACAGCATTAATGGATTGAGTATGTGTTGGAAGTGCAAGCACAGTAATAGTCCGAGCGTTAATTCATGGAGGTCCCACATCACTGTGGTAGCCTCGAGAAGCCAATGAAGATCTCAGAGCCTTCAGTGGGTTGTTTGGTGGGTGAGGTTGTTCTATCCCAAACCTCCATTCACAGCACTCTCACATGGGGGAACTCAAGTGCATCTGTCCAGGGACCAAAGTGGCAAGTGATCTGCTGCTCTCTCTGTACCATCCAGAAGGCCTGTATCTGCCCCTCTGGGTCACTGAGCTGGCTGGTTCTCTCAAAGTCAGCCGCCCGGAGAGAACAGCACAGCCAGACCCTTCTACCAGGGCACTGAACCTCTGGAGAGGCAGGAACTCAAGAGGCCCTGTCAGTCCCTTTTATGTTGTCCATTAAATCAATGACTGGTTTTGATCCACGGCGGGCGAGGGTGAAGGTCGGGGGGCGGTTCTCACCTTAAGAAACAAACAAACAAAAAAAAACACTTTAACATTTAAATCACCTTCGATATTCTGGCAGATTTTCTTCCAGTCTTTTTTCCTTCGAATTTTTTAAATACAAACTGAATTTACAATGTATATTCAGTTTGTCGAAGATTTTTTCTTCTAAAAGAATGGAATTGTAAGCATTTTCCAAATGTATTTTTTTTTTAAGCAACAAGTAATCATGAGTGACTTAAGTAAATTTGCCTGTGCCTTGATGTCCTCATGTTTAGAATAAAGCAGTGGCTCTCTAATTTTTGCATGCATCAGAGTCACCCAGAGGGTTTGTTAAAAGGCACAGATTGCTGGGCCCCACCCCAAAATTTCTGAGTTAATAGGTTGGGAGTGGGGCCTGAAGATTTGCATTTCCAACTTCTGCTGATGCTGCTGGTCGGAAGACCATACTTGGAGAACCAGTGAAATGAAGAGACTGGGTTGTGGGATGTCCAAGCTTACCAATGGTCTCAAAATCTAGGTTTTTGAATATTTTTAAAAATTATTTTAAAAAACAATTCTTGGCTAGGCGTAGTGCCTCACACCTATAATACCAGCTCTTTGGGAGGCCAAGGCGGGTGGATCACCTGAAATCAAGTGTTGGAGACCAGCATGTTGACCAGTCAACATGGCGAAACCCAGTTCTCTACTAAAAATACAAAAATTAGCTTGGCCTGGTGGCGGGTGCCTGTAATCCCAGCTACTTGAGAGCCTGAGGCAGGAGAATTGCTTGAACCCAGGAGGTAGATGTTGCAGTGAGACAAGATCGCGCCACTGCACTCCAGCCTGGGCAACAGAGCAAGTCTCAAAAAAAAAAAAAAAAAAGCAAGACAAAAAAACAATTCTTTAGCAACACCCTATGATTTTTTTTTTAATACGAAAGGAACATCACCTACCACTTACAAGTAATCGTTTCCACTTGTAAGTCATATGAGTTCCATACTTATATCTCTTTGAAGATACCTGGATGTTTAAAAGGATATCTTTAAAAGACAGGCAGATTTACATCTATTACTTAATTGTTTTCTTCTTTTCCTTTACATAGTTCCATATGTTTTGAAGAGCTGTGCAGAATTCATAGAGACTCACGGCATCGTGGATGGAATCTATCGGCTTTCAGGAGTCACCTCAAACATACAACGGCTAAGGTAAGCTAAAAGAATAGCCCTAAAAGAATTCTCCCATGATTCTTCCTGTGTCCATGCCTCTGTCCGCCGATGTCCAGAGTATTAAAAATCCAAAGGAACTGAGGGAAGTGTGGCAGCACTGAAGATCAGATGCAGTGGTTTTCAGATGCCTGACTGTTCTTAATCTAATCAGGAAACCCTCCAGCCTGATATAATTCTTTCCAACAGAAGCTCCTAAGGCTTTCAATCTATTTCTTTGTCTTGCACTAGATATATTCTTCTTAGGTGAATTTGATTAACTCAAATGATTTAAATTACAAGGAAAACGTGATTTATTATCATTTGCTGGTCAGCCCAAAGCTCAGTGAGACTAGGTTCCTGTTATTTAGTGTTCAGAACCCTGAGATCCATGTCAGTTTTTCTGCTGGCGCACCCTCAAATTTGACGTTTTGTCTGGCTGAGAAATCAGAAGACTGTATGATTGTGCGTGTCTCTAACTGATGCTAGGATTTTAAGAATTACTGATGAGTGAAAAAAAAAATTTTTAAAATTACTGATGGGTGAACTATTTCCAATTTTATGTATTTATCCTAAATATTTGGAAGAAATTTCTATCACATTAAATAAAGAGGGCAAAACATTTTATACAAAACACAGGTATGTGTGTGTTTTATATTTATACAGTGAGTATATAGAAGAGTATATATATATGATTTTATATGACTTAAACAATAGATCTGCATATTTTGCATATTGTTCCTTAACACCAAAAGGAACATAATTTAATGTTATTTTAATTATAACATTTTATTATTACCTATATTTATTATATGTTCTTTAGTTATAAATGTAGACTTTTAAAACCAAAAATTGGCCGGGCGCGGTGGCTCAAGCCTGTAATCCCAGCACTTTGGGAGGCCGAGACGGGCGGATCACGAGGTCAGGAGATCGAGACCATCCTGGCTAATATGGTGAAACCCCGTCTCTACTAAAAAATACAAAAAACTAGCCAGGCGAGGTGGCGGGCGCCTGTAGTCCCAGCTACCCGGGAGGCTGAGGCGGGAGAATGGCGTGAACCCGGGGGGCGGAGCTTGCAGTGAGCTGAGATCCGGCCACTGCACTCCAGCCTGGGCGACAGAGCGAGACTCCGTCTCAAAAAAAACAAAAACAAAAATTATTGTTACAAGGTTAATATAATAAGTTGTGCAGGTAATTCAGTTTTAATATTCTTTCTCCTGTTTGGTTTCTGCCCTTTCCCCCCAGATTTGGATTGTAATTAAATTATATCAAAGAAATAGAGCATCTTTTTTTTTTCCTAGAGAAGTGGTAGCTGTTAAAAAAATTGGTTTATTGCAGCCATAGATTTTAGTGAATCTATGTGTTTACATAATTTCACTAATTTACTAGTACTCCGTTCAATGGCAAATACTTCTTAATGGTTTGAAATATACTGCACAGTAGGTTGCATCCTGGAAGGACACTTGGGTAGTAATGAATTATTTTTCATTTCAGCACTGACCTTATCCTTGACAAGAAAAATCTTTGGTTAAATAAATGAACAAGCTCTAGTTTGCTCTTGTTCTGCTCTCTTAAAAACATTCTCTTTTTAAAAGAGAGCTATGTCAAGAGAACATAGCATGGCATAGTTCTGTTTTAAAACATAGCATGGGCCGGCCACAGTGGCTCATGCCTGTAATCCCAGCACTTTGGGAGGCCAAGGTGGGTGGATCACTTGAGGTTAGGAGTTCGAGACTAACCTGGCCAACATGGTGAAACCCGGTCTCTTCTAAAAATACAAAACTTAGCTGGGCGTGGTGGCGGGCGCCTGTAATCCCAGCTACTCGGGAGGCTGAGGCAGAAGAATCGCTTGAACCCGGGAGGCGGAGGTTGCAGAGAGCCAAGATTGTGCCAGCCTTGGCAACAACAGTGAAACTCCATCTAAAAAAAAAAAAAAATAGCATTTCATAGATCTCTTTTCAAAGCCCCACTCAGTTTCTTTCAGGTTCTGAAAGCATCAAGGATTTCCCTACCCTTCATTAAAGGGGTAGGCCCAGTGAATAGGAGAATGGGCAGTGAGCTGTTTCAAAAATGCTGGTTCTGAGAGTACTGTTGACTTTGTCACGTTAGATGACTAAGTGAATACTCTCAAAAAGCTTAACTTCACTTCTATATTAAAGCTCAAATTTGTCATTTTTAAAACAGATTTTAATTTATAAGTATTAATATATATATTATTTGAGGCAGTATATTCATGTAACCTTTTTAGGAAATGTTTTCTAAATGTTTTTCAGGCCTGGAATTGGATGATGTTCCAAGACATCTGTCCTGTAGGAGTCACCATCAGGCAGTCTAGAAGGTTCTATTGAGCACCAAAAAGATAGTCGGTTAGGCTGGGCATGGTGGCTCACACCTGTAATCCCAGCACTTTGGGAGGCCGAGGCGGTCGGATCATGAGGTCAGGAGATCGAGACCATCCTGGCTAACATGGTGAAACCCCGTCTCTACTAAAAATACAAATGATTAACCAGGTGTGATAGTGGGCGCCTGTAGTCCCAGCTACTCAGAGGCTGAGGCAGGAGAATCACTTGAACCCAGGAGGCGGAGGCTGCAGTGAGCCAAGATTGCGCCACTACACTCCATCCAGCCTGGGTGACAGAGCAAGACTCCATCTCAAAAAAAAAAGGTCGATTAAAGTTCTCAAACTTTGGGTTTGAGTCTCCAGATAAAATGAGTTTGTTGACATGGATATATGGAGATGAGCGACAACAACCTGACCTGCCCTAGTTTCGGTCTGTCCTGTAAGAAAGGGAAATTCATTTTGAACAATATTTTGGAAAAACTGAAATCTCAATAGGACTTTTTGGCAAATTGTGTTGATGTTTCCCCAATGTTCATAACCAAGACTGCAGACATGATGCCATGGGAAATCCATTTGTAAATGAGCATTATGTCTTTCTCATCACAGCAGATTTTGCAAGGAAGATCCAAACCTGAAATGGAAGTCTTCCTGTGACTTCCTCGGGCCTGGAGTAGAAGATCTTTTTGAATTAAGGTCAAAAATAGAGTCAGATCAGCAGTTTAGGGTCTTTTTACCCCTAAGCAGCCAAGCAGCTGCTGACATGGAACACACACTCCCTGGGATTGTTATGTCTCCGTCTGTGTTGTTTCAGGCAAGAGTTTGGCTCAGATCAATGTCCAGATCTGACAAGGGAAGTGTACCTCCAGGACATCCACTGTGTGGGCTCGCTCTGCAAGCTCTACTTTAGGGAGCTGCCCAACCCCCTCCTGACTTATGAGCTCTATGAGAAATTCACGGTGAGTGTTTGGATTTCCATTATGGTTACTGGGTGGGATGCATGGATGGGCCAAGAAGAGTTTCAGCACTAAAATAACAATAATAACACTCACCAGATGGTTGACATTATCTTAGCATGGTGAGGGAAGTAGGATAATATGGTAAGGAAAATAGGGTAGTGGAACTGTTTGCTAAATTTTTCTTTCTTGAATTTTCAGAATCATGTTGTTTGTTTTAAGAGCTGGGTTGAATTATCTCCATGTTTATTCAACTGAATGTGCCTTATTGTGTAGGGAGGAAACTGAGAACCCCAGAAGTAAAGTGGCCTGCCCAAGGTCACACAGCAGAGGCAGGACAGGAACCTGAGACTTCTCATGCTACACCCTTTGCTAGCTTTTTTATCAGACCATTCCCTCTGTGTTTCTTTTGTGGGTTGGGGAAAGAGGTGGGTGGGTAGAGAAGGGAGAGGGAACAAACAAATGTCAAGAGGGGTCAGAAAGCTGGGAAGCAAAAAGAATATGAGAAAAACAGCTAAGAGGGAGAGCAGGATAGGTCGGTGAGTTGGGCTGGTAGAGAGGATGGATGGGCTTTAGCAAAACACCTAAGTAGCAGCTGTATGGTCACCAAATAGGGCACACCCATAGGAAAGTAGAAAGAAGAATAAATGCTTACAGGATGGCTGTAGAGATAGCGTGAAAAACATGGCTTGAACATTTGGCTGCATGAGAGAACGTGTAGAGTAGGCAGAGGGCTGGGTTTAACCAAGGTTGGGGTTCAGCTGGCAAAGAGGGATGAGGGAGATGAGAGCGTGTGCTGGGGACATTGAAATAATTGACCATGGAATTTAGTGTAGATGCAAAAGGAAGTGAGGGCACAAGGTAGATGAGTAACAGTATAAAAGTAGATCGTCCCAGTGAAGTCAGTGGAGTGTTGAAGTATGGTAGTTAGAGAGGGATGTTTGAAAGTGAGATTATGGCGAGGTTATGGTTTTGGGTAAGGACCAGATCTAGTCACTAACAGTGGGAGGGAACCTTTCTCATGGCTCCTGTAATAAATTTGTTTTGAGTATATGAAAAGTTCTTCAATTTGAAATGATACAGGAATAAATGAATGGTATTTCTTAAAAATGGGCTTGGGCCATAAAAATATGTTTAGGAGTTTTCAGTGGTACAGGGAAATATTCAAATGATAATTGAAGAAAAACTAAACGCACAATTAAGAAACGATTAAAAGGAAAGATGTTCAAAAGACTAAAAGACTAACAGCTATTCATTTCAGTGATGGGATTTCAGACAGTTTTTCCTGTTTCTTTAACTTTCATAATTTTGCCCACTAATAGTTTTTAGCAAACAACAACAACAACAAAAATCTTCTGGTTATATATACTTAAAGAATTTAAAAAAGGGAAAACAAAATCAAGAAATAGGGGGAGAAATGAAGATTTAAAAAAAAGAAAAAAACAGTCCAAAGCACATAAAAAAAGGGCATAAATGTTGACCTTTAGAGAAGTCAACATGTACCAGCTGGCATAGTTGTCATTGGTTAGGGGATCCCTCTCCTTTAGATCTAAGGCAGAAGGTAAAGAAGCCTCCTATCTGCATGGCTAAGTTGTAAATAATGGTATCCCCTATCCATGGAACCATAGAAGAGTCTTTCCTAGGAACCAAGAAGAAAGGTGTTGTGAGCTTCATGTGGGTCTGTCAGATTATAATCACTTTCACCACATGTAAGTATTTGGTCATTTTAAGAGTAATCCTATTTAATAATAGACATTATGTAAAATGAAGGAAAGTAAAAAGGAACCATTGGTCTGTCTTCTTAAAGACCGAAGACAACTACAGTTAACGTGTTGTCGATATTTCCTTCCATCTTTATTCTTTCCATAGTGTTTTTGCTGTGGTTTGTGTTTTGTTTTCCAAAATCAAAATAAAATTTTATTGCAAAAATTAAAGTAATACAGAAATGTATAAGGGAGAAAGTATAAATCTCAAGTCACCTGAAATTCCATACCCCAGGCATATTTGCTATTAACAGATGGAACAGATATTAACTATATCTGTAGTAATAAATGTTAACAGATCTCACCACACACACACACACACACACACAGACACACACACACACACTCACTCGTCAGTACTACCTATTGCTGTTTGAGGATGCTTTTAATTCAACAGTGTGGTCATCTTTGTGTGTTAAGAAACACAGGAAGACACTGTGTTTACAGCATTCTCTCATATGTGCCATGATTTCTGAAACCAAGCTCCCACTGATGGCCATTTAGCTTTTTCATTTCTCAAGACGTTCCTTTTATAAACATTATGATACACATTTTTTCACCTATATTTTTACACTTTTTTTTGTTTATATATTTAGAGAAAAATCACTGAAGTAGATTTGCTGGGTAAAAAGTTCTTGTTTAAAATTTTGTCACATATTGCCAGTCTGTCCTCCAGAAAGACAAGGAATGCTGTTTTCCCTGCAAACTTTCCCACCCTGGGTATTTCCAATTGGTTAAATTATTTGTCGACCTGAATTAACTAAAAATAATGCCTTATTGTTGCTTTAATTTGTGTGTAAGACTTTATTGTTTTCAGTGTAGTCCTAATCCTCTTATCAGCACGATATTACCGTCTTTGAATGTGACAGAATGGAATATCATTATGTTAATGAACTGAATCAGTCTACTTTCTTTTAACTAATATCTCATTCTATTATAGTTGGGCGTAGATAGGAATTCTTTGTCTGGAAACTTTAGAAATACAATTTCTCCTTAGCTCTTGTCTACAGGCTCAGAATGAAACCCGTATTTATCTCTCCCCTCTCCTGTTCCCTGATATTGCTAATCATTCTGTTTTCTCACAGCAACTGAAAAATACCAAGGCAGCTTGTCAACTTGCCATCAGATTTGAAGGAAATCTGACATTGTATTTAAACAGTTTATTTGACACTAAAAAACAGGGATGTTTTGTTATGACAACTAACTCTATATACATAGGACCTAGTGAAGTTAACTATGTTGGAGAATGTATCATTTAACAGATTTCTTTGATCACAGATAATATAAGCAAACCCTCAGGCGTTTGGAAATAGCTCTGTTACATTGTCACACATTCTCCCTATAGTTTACCCAAACTTTTACTTGCACAGTTAAAGTAGAATAATACCTTTTTTTAACTTTTATTTTAGGTTCAGGGTACATGTTCAGGTTTGTTATATAGGTAAACTTGTGTCACGGGGGTTTGTTGTACAGATTATTTTGTCACCCAGGTACTAAGCCTATTCCCAGTCAAGTAGTCCCCAGTATCTGTTGTTCCTCTCTTTGTGTCCATGTGTTCTCATCATTTAGCTCCCACTTATAAGTGAGAACATGCAGTATTTGGTTTTCTGTTCCTGCATTAGTTTGTTAAGGATGATGGTCCCTGGCTTCATCCATGTTCCTGCAAAGGACATGATCTGATTCTTTTTTATGGCTGCATAGTATTCCATGGTGTATATGTACCATATTTTCTTTATCCAATCTGCCATTGTTGGGCATTTAGGTCGATTCCACGTCTTTGCTATTACGAATAGCACTGCAGTGAATATATGTGTGCATGTGTCTTATGGTAGAACAATTTCTGTTCCTTTGGATAGATACCCAGTAGTGGGACTGCTGGGTCAAATAATAGTTCTGTTTTTAGCTCTTTGAGGAATCGCCACACTGCTTTCCACAATGGAAATTTTTTTACACTCCCAACAGTGTATAAGTGTTCTCATTTCTCTGCAACCTCACCAGCATCTGTTATTTCTGACTTTTTTTTTTTTTTTTTGAGACAGAGTCTCTCTCTCATCGCCCAGGCTGGAGTGCAGTGGTGTGATCTCAGCTCACTGCCACCACCTCTGCCTCCCGGGTTCAAGCTATTCTCCTGCCTCAGCCTCCTGAGTAGCTGGGCTTACAGGCACTCACCACCACGCCCGGCTAATTTTTGTACTTGTAGTAGAGACAGGGTTTCGCCGTGTTTGCCAGGCTGGTCTCGAACTTCTGACCTCAGGTGATCCACCCGCCTTGACCTCCCAAAGTGCTGGGATTACAGGCATGAGCCACTGCGCCCAGCCTATTTTTGACTTTTAGTAATAGCCATAGAAGAATATCTTAATGGAATGATGAGAGAATTAGAAAAAATATTAACAGACTAATAATATTAATAATGATAATAGTCATCATTAATTGAGTGCTTACTATATGATAAACTAGTGATAAATATTATTTCATTTAATTCTCAGAATAACCCTATGAGGTAGGTTTTATTGTCTCCGTTATACAGATCATTAAAATGAGGCTCAGAGTGACTCTTGCCTGGGGTGGTACAGCTAGTAGGTGGAGATAAAGATTTAGTTCTGTCTCATAACTCCCACACTACTTAAAAGTAGAATTAACGACACTTAATTAAGGCTCAGGTATTAAATAACTTAATATGAAATAAAATGATGAAGGAACAATGCCATAAACAGTGCTAGGAAAATTGACTATCTATTGCAAAAGGAGGAAATCAAGTTTCGTCTTTACCATTTAGCAGATTTCAAGGTGGAGAAGGGCTTCCTAACTATAAAAGCAAAGGAAAAAAGTTACAAAAAAAAAAAACTTAAAAACTGAACTACATACACATAAACTATTTTTCTTTATACAAATATATTAACAAAATTAAAAGGCAAATGACTAAATACAGGAACTATTTACATAAAGGTGACAGGGATTAATGTTCTTTAATTATAAGGAACCTATCAATAAAAAGAAGTAAAACACATAATACCTCACTAGACAAGTAAACAAAGGACCTCTACAGATAATTTATAAAAAAAAAATTGAATTATTTAAAAAGTATTAATATATTATAATAATACAGTTGCACATTAAAAAATAATTTTTAGTGTTACTATTTCACACTAGCAAGCCTATGATGAGACTGGCTTTTCTTTGTCTTTTTTTTTTTTTGAGACGGAGTCTTGCTCTGTGCCCAGGCTGGAGTGCAGTGGCACGATCTCGGCTCGCTGCAAGTTCTGCCTCCTGGGTTCACGCCATTCTCCTGCCTCAGCCTCCTGAGTAGCTGGGATTATAGGCGCCCACCACCACATCCAGCTAATTTTTGTATTTTTAGTAGAGACGGGGTTTCACCATGTTGACCAGGCTGGTCTCAAACTCCTGACCTCAGGTGATCCACCTGCCTCGGCCTCCCAAAGTGCTGGGATTACAGGTGTGAACCACCACGCCCGGCTGAGACTGGCTTTTTTATAGTTTTCTGTTGGAAGTGTGAATTGGTTGGACATCCCCGAAAGTCATATGAAATTACTATCAAGAATACTAAAATGCTCATATTCTTTAGTCAAGTAACTCTATTTCTAGGACTCCATTCTAGTGTGACAATCAGATCTGCACACAAATAATTGATGTACAAGTATGTCCATTGCAATATTACATATAATATCAACATTTTGGAGAGTACCTGTCTAACAATGGGAGATGATTTAAATAAATGATAAATCTCTTATTGTTCAAACTGTGCAGCCATGAAAAGTCACGGTTTTGAAGAATGTTTACTGACCATATGATATGGTTTGCAGGCTTGTCTCCTCTAAATCTCCTGGTGAAGTGTAATCCCTAATGTTGGAGGCAGTATCCTAGTGGGATCTGGATCATTGGGGTTGATCCCTCATGAATGGCATGAATAGCTTAGCCTCATCCCCTTGGTGATGAATGAGTTCTCGCTTAGTTAGTTCGTGTGAGATCTGGTTAGAGTTTGGGACCTCCCACTTTGCTGTCTCGTGCTCACTCTCTCACCACGTGGCATCGCCTGTTCTCCCTTGGCCTTCCACTGTGACTGTTGGCTTCCTGAGGCCCTCACCAGAAGCAGATACTGGAACCATGTTTATACAGCCTGCAGAACCGTGATCCAGTTCAACCTCTTTTCTATGTAAATTACCCAGTCTTAGATATTCAATATGGTTTGGCTCTGTCCCCACCAAAACCTCATCTCGAATTGTAATCTCCACATGTCGAGGGAGGGACCTGGTGGGATTGGATCATGGGGGTGGTTTTCCTCATGCTGTTCTCATGATAGTGAATGAGTTCTCACAAGATCTGATGGTTCAGAAGTGTGTGGCAGTTCCCCCTCAGCCCTCTCTCTCTCACTCCTGCCCCGCCGCGGTAAGGCCTGCTTGCTTCCCCTTCACCTTCTGCTGTGATTATATTTCCCAAGGCCTCCTAGCCATGCTTTCTGTGAAGCCTGTGGAACTGTGAGTCCATTAAACCTCTTTTCTTCAGAAATTACCCAGACTCAGGTAGTTCTTATGGCAATGTGAAAAAGGGCTAATACAGTATTCCTTCATAATGACACAAAAACAGACAAACGCACCGTAATATCAAGTTAAACAGGGAAGAAAGCAATAACTGTAACTAAATAGGAGATGAAGCCAGTGTTCATGTTCACTGCTTGGAGGCCTGATCAAACTGCTGCTTTTGTTTTTTGTTTTGTTTTGTTCTTTGCTTCACCTGTAAGTAGGTTAGTAGTAGTTATTTCTGGGTGATGTGATAAAAGGGGATTTTTTAATTTTCTGCTGATTTTCTACTTTAATTTTAAGTACATGTATTAGTTTCCTGTTGCTGCTGTAACTAGTTGCCATAAACTAGATGACTTAAACAATAGAAACCTATTCCCTCACAGTTCTTTTTTTTTTTTTTTTTGGAGACGGAGTCTCGCTCTGTCACCCAGGCTGGAGTGCAGTGGCCGGATCTCAGCTCACTGCAAGCTCCGCCTCCCGGGGTTACGCCATTCTCCCGCCTCAGCCTCCCGGGTAGCTGGGACTACAGGTGCCGCCACCTCGCCTGGCTAGTTTTTGGTAGTTTTTAGTAGAGACGGGGTTTCACCGTGTTAGCCAGGATGGTCTCGATCTCCTGACCTCGTGATCCGCCCGTCTCGGCCTCCCAAAGTGCTGGGATTACAGGCTTGAGCCACCGCGCCCGGCCCCCTCACAGTTCTTGAGGTCAGAAGTCTGAAATCGGCCTCACTGGGCTGAAGTTAAGGTCTCAGCAGGGCGTGCTCTCTCCAGAGGCTCTAGAGGAAAAGCCGTTCCTTGCCCTTCCCAGCCTCTGATGGCTGCTGACATTCCTTGGATTGTTGGTGCATCACTCCGTCTCTGCCTCCAGGGCCACATTGCCTTTTCTTCTTCTGTCTGTGTCAAATCTCCCTTGACCCTGCTCCTACATAGATACCTGTGACTGCATTTAGGATGCAACCAGATAATCAAGGATAATGTCCCCACTCAACATCCTTAATTTAACCACATCTGCAAAGACTCTTTTCCAAATAAGGTAACACTTACAGGTTCCAGTGACTAGGATTTGATATCTTTGGGAGCAATTATTCAACCTACTACATTTCATTTTTATCAGAAAATAATAACAACATTTATTTTAGGAAAAATTGAGTTTTGTTCAGATTGATCCAGCTAAAACTATTACACCCAAAATAGGAAAACTTTGCTGACTTGAGATTTTTAGAGAAGGCCATTAAGAGAGGTGTTAAATTATGTATTTGCCTTTTTTCTTTTTTTAATTAAACTTTTCACCTGTCAGAATGTATATTTAATTTATATCAAAATAGTATCTTTTAAACTTTTTTGAAATTTATTTATTTTTAGAGATGCACTCTTGCTCTGTTCACGAAGTGTGGAGTGCAGCGGTGTAATTATAACTCACTGTAACCTCAAACTCCAGGGCTCCAGCAACCCTCCTGCTTCAGCCTCTGGAGTAACTAGGGCTACAGGCATGTGCCATCAAGCCCTGCCTGAAATAATGTGTTTACGCGTCAGTCTCTCTGGGTTAAATTGTAAGCTTCCCGAGGACAGGAATTGTGTTTATTTTACTTATTGCTGTGTTTCTCTGCTCCCTAGCTACTGGAATATGTTGTAACTGTTACTTAGGAAATATTTATTGACAGATTTGTTGACTAGCAACTCTCATTTGAAATGTCACTTAGGGCCAGGCTTGGTGGCTTATGCCTGTAATCCCAGCACGTTGGGAGTCTGAGGCGGGCAGATCACTTGAGGTCAGGAGTTTGAGATCAGCCTGGCCAACGTGGTGAAACCCTATCTCTACTAAAAATACAAAAATTGTTCAGGCATGGTAGTGTGCGCCTGTAATCCCAGCTACTTGTGACGCTAAGGCAGGAGAATCGCTTGAACCTGGAAGGTGGAGGTTGCAGTGAGCCAGGATTGCGCCACTACACTCCAGCCTGGGTGACAGAGTGAGACTCCATCTCAAAAAAAAAAAAAAAGGCAATGTCACTTAGGGCAGATAGCTAACACCTTGCAACAGGTAAAGTCAGGCTGATTGTGAGCTCAAGATGGCTGCAAAGGGGAACAGTAGCCAACTGTCTTGGTTTGCCAGGGACTCTCCCTGTTTCAACACCGAAAATCTCATGTTCCAGGAAAACTGCCTTGGGCAAACCAGGACATTGGTCATCCTGCCGGGAGCCCAGAGTCACAAGGAGCTGCCTCTGCAATGCTGGTGTTCATCACGATGGGGAATGAGCCCAGGGTGCTGGTCTGGAAGTGTGGCCCAAATGTGGCTATTTAGCATTTTCAAGCACAAAGCAAAATACTGACTCATTCCCTTAATCCTTCCATTCAACAGTGTTTATCAGGCATCTACTACATATATTTGGCAGGCACAGTTCTAGTTGTAGAGATTTAATGGTGAATAGAGCAGAGAAAATCCTTGTGCTTGTGAAACTTACATTTTAGTGGAAGGGACAGATGATACACAATGTAAGACATAAGACATAGACCCATAATGTGAACTGTTGATAAGTACTGTGAAGAAAAATAATGCAGGGGACAGGGGAGAGAATGATGGGGACTCCTGTTTTAGATAGGATAATCAGAGGTCTCTTTAGGAGGTGGCATTTGAACAGAGGCAAGGATGAAGTGAAGGAACAAATTGTGCAAGTATCTGGGAAAACAGGGTGCCAAGAAGCAGCAGCAGGTACAAAGGCTTTGGGGACAGCCGGGATACACTGGGCTTGCTCAGGGGACATGTGGAGGCCAGTGTGGCCTGTATGGAGCAAGGCAGGTGGAAATGATGGGAGACGGAGCAGGGGAATTTGCAAAGGAACCAGCTCAGTTAGGAGTGCTTGCTTCCAAAGGTGTAACAAAGACGTAGCTGTAAAGACTGCCCTGCAGGACGCACAGTGGTTCCTCTGGAGTCTGTAGTTGGAAGGAAGGTTAACTTTCCTTGTACATTCCTTTGGATGCTTTCCTTTGTTTTTTTTTTTAATTATGTGCATGAATTACTTTTTAAATTATGTGCATAAATTACTTTTTAAAGGTCTAGTAAATAGCTTAAAATACCTTAAAATAATAAAAATGGTTTGATAATTTTAAAGTAATGAATAAAAAGTTAAAGTTGCAGCTGGGGTGCCGTTGGAAGGGAGAGCCTCAGACTGTTTGTGTTGGGCCACCCTGGTGACAGGGCTGCCCGGGCAGCAGGACTTGAGCTCAGGGACCATGGTCGCTTTGAGTAAACAGAAACCCAGAGTGAGGATCCTACCACAGAGGACAAGAGCGCAGCCTCTGCCAGCGTCCTCCAAGGGCAGGAAGCTGGCCTTATTTATACTGATTTGAAAAGAACAAATAGTCACAGATTCATCTTAGATCTTTTAAGATTTAACCATTAGCCATCTTGGCCTGGCTAATGCTGAGTGAAATTCTCTTATAGGCAAAAAATTGGCGTAGGTAAAATTTCCACTCCCATCCCCCAATTGGCCAGCTATGGGTTCTGTGGTCCTAATGGGAGAACATAGAGAAGCTCAAAATAAGGTAGCAGTGGCCAGGCCCCTCCAGAAGGAAAACATGGATTTAGAAAGCTTCCGGAGAGGTTTGGGATAGGATGGGGAGAGGTTGCAAATAATGAAATAAACGCCAGTCCCAAATGGGACCTGCAGGCATCCGGGGATGAGCCTGCCCCGCCTCTTGGAGAACAAAGATGACTAACAGCTTCCTAAAATATTAAAAGAACTTTCCGTGAGGGTTGTTAAATTGACCTACACCTTTATTCCCCAGACACATTTTTTAAAGGCGGGTGGGGTTAGTGGTACAACATATGTGAAGCATGATTCGGGCTTTGCAGAGAGATGAAGAGAAGCTCCCCCTCGCCCGGCCCTGTGTGCACAGCAGACTGTGGGAGAGTCCACAGAGCATTCCGGCAGCCCTTCCTTCCCCCAGGGCTTCTCTCCCTCGGCTCCCCATTGCGAGGTTCTCACTGCCTTGCATAGCCAGGGTCCTTTCCACAATCATGTTTTCCAAATGACAGCCCCAGGGAAGAAAAGGGAGGTGTCAGGGTACTTACTGGAGGCCCCATTCTTGCCCCTAGCCTACACCCTGCATATCCCACAAAGCAAGGATTGTGGCAGCGATGTTGCTTAGGCTGGGCCTGGTCTCAGGCTGGCAAACCCACCAGAAGACTGGAACGCCTATGACTGTAATCCTCCCAGTCCCACGTTTTTCCCCACTTCTGCTTCAAATGTGAGACCTCAAGATTTCCACATAGAGAAGTCGGATTGCCTTTAAAAAGGGTGGGCTTCTGTATATTTGTTTTACTTCAATTAAACAAAAAAGGTGAAAAAGAAAAAACTTGGTGGGCAAAGCCCTGACCTGCTGTCTCACACATACTGTGTGCCAGGCACTGTTTTGGACACAGGGATTCATCACGTTCCTGCACTCACAGAATTTATGTTCTAGCAAGGGAGACAGACAGTAAACAATAACTCCAATAACTAAGTGCATTCTTGTAGTGTAATAGCAGTGAGTCCTGTGGGGAAAAAGTGGGAGGGATTGGGAGGCCCAGGCTGGAACAGAACCTCAGTGGTGTCCTCTAGGCTAAAACAGATCACACTCAGCTGGTGGGTCGTAGGAACTGAAGATGCTGGTAAAATTAATTCCCTTCCACTTTTCTGTGCCTAAAACTTCTCATTACTGAGAGTGTGAAATTCAGTATTTACATGCAACAAGCACACGGCAGCTAAAGGTTGAACAGAGGTGAGCAACATAAGAAAACCATCACCTCGTTAAGATCTTATTTTGGGTTGTATGGCAAGGGGCAATATTTATCAAATTAATTAAGATATTCCATGATTGTACCTTTTGTTATGTATCAATCTAAAGCAAGTTTTCAGCACTGGGAGGAAATATAAGACTAAGTGATGTGTGCCTGTGAATTCATGATCTTAAAGCCCCTTTTAAGGTGTACCTTGATCTAGGTGGGTTAC
Organism: Colobus angolensis palliatus; assembly: GCF_000951035.1. Lineage (NCBI taxonomy): Eukaryota > Metazoa > Chordata > Mammalia > Primates > Cercopithecidae > Colobus > Colobus angolensis. The sequence continues at coordinate 6,478,043 of NW_012115044.1, forward strand.
CCAGGTGTATACATATGAAGTAAACTTATGAAGCTATAGTTTAAGATCCACACATTTTTAATATACATAAATTATATCTCAGTGAAAAATAAAATATAGCTGTGGTTACCGTGGGCCTTAGGCTCAGGCGCTGCTCAGATGCTGGCAGTTCATGAGCACTCACACTGCAGTGGGAGGGGCCATGAGCACCACAGGACAGATTCTCGGAACAGGGGTGCAGGGCTGGGACCAGGGGAATCTGCCCAGGGATGCCTGCATCGTGCAGCAACCCCCAGCAGGCAAGAGATGGACATGGGCCAGCCTGTAATCACGTTGCCTTTATTGCTATTCCTGCCTCTCCTTGAAGGCACTTGGGCTGATGGGGGCACAAAATACCCAGACAGAAAATAACTCGAGAGCAAGTCTGGGCAAGGCCACCAGGTTTCAGGGACTTATCCCTGCCAAGAAAGGCACGTCTTGCCTGCTTCCTGGCTTCTAGGATAGGCAGCAGCTGAGTCCTTGAGGTCATGGAGTAGTCGTGGGATAGGTAGGCAGTAGCTGTTTGCAACCGCAAAGACAACTGGCTGAGTGGACTTGGCACCACCCTGTCATCTCCATCCCATTCTGTATATGTCTCTTTTATTTATTTATTTGCTTGTTTTTTATTCGTTCGTTCATTCATTCATTCATTCATTCATTCATTCATATTTTAGGGATGAGTTGCACTATGCCGCTAGGCTAGATCCAAACTCTCATGCTCAAGCAATCCTCCCACCTCAGCCTCCTGAGTAGCTGGGATAACAGGCATGTGCCACCATGCTGGGCCTGTCTCTATCTCTTTATCTCTCTGTGTGCAAGTCTCTGTGTCTCTCTCCCCCCGAGACACACCCGGGATTCTACACATTCTTACCAGATGCCTAGCAATCATCTCAGGATGCCCAGAGTCCCAGGCAGCGCACTGCCCCCTGTGCACACACGGTGAGGCCCTGCACACACATCCAGAACCGACAGAAACTGTCGTGGGTTGGTTGTTTTCATAGTAAAGTGTGCCTCTTGGAAGAGTGATCTCTAGGCATGGTTGTGAGGCTGGAGTATGAGGGCTCAAGTGATCCCAGCACATGCAGATGGCTGTCTCCACTCTCAAGCACTCACCAGGCTGTCTTGTGTTCTTCTCCACAGGAGGCAGTGTCGCATTGCCCTGAAGAAGGCCAACTGGCCCGAATCCAAAATGTTATCCAGGAGCTTCCTCCATCCC
>NW_012115044.1:6479869-6482477 GCF_000951035.1 Colobus angolensis palliatus
GCTTGAAGGCCATCCTACCCTGGTTGAAAAGAGGAACAAATGGCCACTAAGAGCCTCCAGGCTCTGAGGTGCTGTGATTCCCTGGTTCTGTCTCCCACTGGTGCTCCAGGGGCCTCTGCTTACATCTGACAAGATAGACCCCCTTCCCCACCCTGAGTCAGTGTGCCTAGGGCCAAGAAAATTACTTCTGGTCAATCTTGACATCTTCCCAATATTCCTTCAAAATTCATTAAGATAGAAATATTTAGAGTCTCTTAAATCCAAATTTAGAAATTATCTCCATATGTCAGGCTTCACACAGGCACTGAAGTTTCTTACTTTGTCAAAAAACAAACCATTCTAGGACCTTGGAATACCTGATTCGACACCTGGCCCATATCGCCTCCTTCAGCAGCAAGACCAACATGCACGCCCGGAACCTGGCCCTGGTGTGGGCGCCAAACCTCCTCAGGTAACCACTGTACCCTCCCCTTGTCACCACCCCGGGGGGCTCAGAGCAGCCCCTGATTGAAATGAAGATTGAATTCTTCACATTGAAGCCCCTTTAAAACAAATCTGTGGCTTAAGTGGTCATTTATAGCACATATAGAATTAAAGGTGATTTAGGTGATAATAACCTAAGCTCTCTGTCCGCTAACTTGGAAACTCTGAGTTCTAAAGACATTTTTGGCTACAGCTACAATATGGCTGAACTTATGGGTCTGTATGTTACAATTTCTTGAAAAGGCCTTTATTGTTTTGGGGGTTCACTGGCTTGTTTTGGTGGAGTCACAGCTGGCTACAACTTGAATCAGCTGCTTCATACGATTTAATAAATGAAGACCTGCTCCACAGAACAGGTAGGTGGGAGTGGAAAGGCATCCCATGCAGGAAACGAAAGTCAATTTCTGTATGTGTACAGGATAGTGTTTATAGTATTGCAATGTAGAGTACCTGGTAACTGTTTCAAATTTGTTCAGTTTATTGGGCTTCACAGCCTTTGGAGAGTTCCTTTAATTGGCCCTAAATAATTAAAATATTCTATAAACTGTATCAATTTAGGAGATGAGGCTTGTGCAAAAGGCCTGCTGGCTCTCCTTGCTGCTTCAGTGGTAAGGCAAACTCACTCACTGAATATGTTTCTTCCACACTGTAGGTCTAAAGAAATTGAAGCCACTGCTTGCAATGGAGATGCAGCCTTCCTGGCAGTCCGGGTCCAGCAGGTGGTGATTGAGTTCATACTGAATCATGTAGATCAAATCTTTAACAACGGTGCACCTGGGTCTCTGGAGAATGATGGTAAGGACTCCTGCTAGCATACACCCCACCAGCCTATCCTTCTTTCTTGCAACTAGTGGTGGGATTCAACAGAAAGTGAGGGTGGGCTTAGTTCTAGCTCTGAGTGTTGGCTGTGTGTACGCTGACTACTGTGTGTCAGTGTCTGAGGATCGTGCATATATACATCTGTATGTGTGAAGGGAAGCTATGGCGTGCTTTCATGTGGCTTTAGCATGTTTCTAATCAGTTATATACATGGCCTATCCTGTGAATGTGGTATGCTGAAATAGAACTAGAATAATGTTCTGCTAGTTTTAGTGAGTTCTTAAACTCCGAGTTATTTTCTAAAAGAGGTACTGCCAGCATTCTTCTCCCTGACTGTTAGACTTTATCTTTACTTTCACTGTATTTCAGAAGACCCTTATGCCTTCACCTTGAAGTCTTAGAGGAACAAGTGAAGAGGCAGCGTATTCATACTCACACATATATTCAGAATGCATTCTCTCCTCAATAATTTCTTGAATGCTTTGTTTTGCGCTGTGCCAGGCAGTAGGCATACAAAAATGAGTGTGTTTGTGGGCATCTTGTAATGAATATAATGAGCCCTAGGAGTGAATTAAACTCCCATGAACCCAGTTGGTAAAGACCAGAAATCTAGCTGACTAAGAAGCTTGGTACATGAAAGTGGTTTTCCAACATTAGTGTAAATCAGAATTACCTGATGAGTTTGTTAAACCAAGGTTCCTGGACCTCATCCCCGGAGTTTCTGGTTTAATATGTTTGGAGTGTGGCTGATAATTTGCATTTCTAACAAGTTTCAGGTGATACTGATGCTGCTGTTCAGGTCCACACTTGGAGAACCACTGGTTCATAAAAAACCGTATCTGCAATATATTTTTTAGCTGATCAAATAACTCCTTTCCAGTTTATCCAATATTTTGGAAAAACCAGTTGTCAGAATAATCAGTTGCAATTAGTATCAAATTTTGATTCCTGGTATAAGTGTTCCCATCCCTACCCTGTCCTCTATGTAGTTTATGACCATTTAAAAAATTATTTTATCTACATAACATAAAATTCATCATTTTAACCATGTTAATGTGTAAAATTCTGTGGTTCTTAATGTAGTCACAGAATTGTACAACCATTACCGCTGCCTAATGCCATACTATTTTCATCAGTCCAAAAAGAAACTTGTCTTAATCCGTTTTGTTCTGCTATAACAGAATACCATAGACTGGGTAATTTGCAATGAAAAGGAATTTATTTCTCATGGTTCCAGAGGCTGGGAAGTCCAGACTCAAGGGGCTAGCATCTGGTGAGGGCCTTACCTTCTTGCTGCGTCCTCCTA
>NW_012115044.1:6482947-6484525 GCF_000951035.1 Colobus angolensis palliatus
CTCTGTTGCCCAGGCTGGAGTGCAGTGGCATGATCTTGGCTCACTGCAACCTCTGCCTCCCAGGTTCAAACCATTCTCCTGCCTCAACCTCCTGAGTAGCTGGGATTACAGGTGCCCAGCAACACACCTGGCTAATTTTTTTTGTATTTGTAGTAGGGAAGGGATTTCACCATGTTGGCCAGGCTGGTCTCAAATTCCTGACCTCAAGGGATCTGCCTGCCGTGGCCTCCCAAAGTGCTAGGATTACAGGTGTGAGCCACTGCGCCTAGCCGACTGTTTTTGTTGTTTTTTTTTTCTTAGCATATGTTTTCAAGGTTTACCCATGTTGTTGTATATATCAGCACTTCATTCCTTCTTACGGCTGAATAATATTCTGTTGTATAGATATACCACATTTTTATCCATTCCTTAGTTTGGGTTGTTTCTGCTTTTTATGATTATGTATAATGCTGCTGTGAACGTTCACGTACACGTTTTTGTTTGAATATACATTTTCAGTTCTCTTTATTATATATGTCGGAGTGGCTGGCCTTTCTTTTTTATTTCAACTCTCCAGTTGTAGATTTTTTTCTTTTAAACTATATAAAAACCTTTTTGAAAGTCAAAGAGAAGTAATATGCATACATTTATTCATTCACCCTTTTGAGCCCACAGAAAAATTTACTGGGGATTTACTCTACAGCGGGAGCTGTTGTAGGTTTTCTACATGCAGCACTTCACTGACTTATTACAGCAAACATGATAAAGTCGTCATCAACCTTGTTTTATACTTGAAGAACCGGAGAACCAGAATAGCTTAGTAACTTCCCAGAGCCACCTAGCGAGTAACTTGCTGCATGTGGACTGCTGAACCCAATTCTTTTAGCCCATGCTCTTTCCTTAACTCTATTCTGCCTCTATGAGGATAAGAATATGAAAATAGATAAATAAATCATTGTGGAGAACTAGGCCTTTTGGGAAATATTCTTCTGGACAGCAAATCCCATCCATGACTGTTAATGTTAAGGCTCGTCCTAATTCCAACCTGAAAATGCCTTTTCTCTTTATGGCTATTGCCTTAACCATTTTTTTGTCCTGCATATTAAAATCCAGTTTTCCCTTTAGCCTTTAACTCTGATTGCCTCCAGTGCTCATTGTTCACATACATTTCATTTAAAGGTTCTTATTATAAATTCTTACTGACTTTGTTAAAATGCCATACTTAATATTTACACAAAATGGAATAAGCCCTATTCTCTGGAATTTTAGATTTGGACAGAGTTCTGCTTCAAACTGAAAAGATTTTAGAAGTTGTCTTAGTCCATTTGGGCTGCCATAAAAAAAAATCATGAACTGGTTAGCTTATAAGCAATAAACCTATTTCTCTTACTTCTGAAGGCTGGGAAGTCAAGATCCAGGGACCGGTAGATTCAGTGTCTGGTGAGGGCCCATTCCCCACAGTCGGCACCTTCTCACTGTGTTCTCACATGGGGAAAGGTGAAACAAGCTCCCTTGGGCCTCTTTGGTAAGATCACTAATCCCACTCATTAGGGCTCCACCCTCATGACCTAATCACCTCCTAAAGGCCTCACCTCTTAA
>NW_012115044.1:6485795-6491578 GCF_000951035.1 Colobus angolensis palliatus
TATGTATATGTATACATTTTTAAATGTTTACTATATTTTTGTAGACTACTGGGCCAGTGGGCAAACAGGAAAGGGGAAGCAGATGAAAGATCCATTTAGGTCATGCGAAGGGATGGGTTTGTTCTGTGTCTTGGGAAAGCATTGGAGGGTTTTGAGCAGGCCAGTGCAGGATCTAAGCTTTCCAGCTGCTGTGTGGAGGAGAGGCTGAGAGGCTGGAAGCAGGGAGACCAGTTGAGAAGTTATGGCAAAAGCAGTGGGAAATCATGGCAGCCTGTAGCAGTGGGAAGGAGGAAAGTGGCTGGATTCCGGGTGTATTTTGGAGGTAGAGTTACAAGCCTTGCTTATAGGCTGTATATGGAAGGAGAGATGCATTAAGGAAATGAATAAATAAAAAATAACAACCCCCTAGGCTTTAGCTTAGGCACTGGGTGGTCCGTGGTGCCACCTACTGACACAGAGAAGATGAGAGGAGGTACTAGAGTAGAGCAGAGGAGCACAGATCACAAGCTCTGTTACAAAATGTAAAGTTAGAGATGCCTAAGCAGAGGCCAGGCGCGGTGGCTCATGCCTGTAATCCCAGCATTTTGGGAGGCTGAGGCGGGCAAATCACTTGAGGTCAGGAGTTCGAGACCAGCCTGGCCAACATGGAGAAACCCCACTACTATTTTAGAAAATGCAAAAAAATTAGCTGGGCATGGCGGTGGGTGCCTGTAATGCCAGCTGCTCAGGGGGCTGAGGCAAGGGAATCACTTGAACCCAGGAGTCGGAGGTTGCAGTGAGCTGAGATTGTACCACTGCAGTCCAACCTGGGTGACAGATTGAGACTCCATTTCAAAAAAACAGAAAATGAAAAACAAAAACTTAACTAGCACACACACACACACATCTAAGCAGAGACGCTGAATGGGCCTTAGTCCTAGGAGCCTGGAGCCGAGGGGAGAGGTGGGCACTAAACTTGGTCTTCTGTAGTTTATGTGCTTCCCATTGTTGCAATTGCTCCCAGAGGGAGTTAATGTATGTATTTATTTTTATGTATTTTTAAGCAAATACATAATCATGAATAATAATAAAGAATATGTGAGAGTCTTTGAACAAATATTCAAAGTAGATTAAATTTAAACATTTTACCCCTCTTTGGATTGGGTCAAAAGACTGCGTTAAAGCCAGAAAGTTTACTGAAAAGTTTTCAGGATCCCAGGCTGTATTTAACAGTAGTCCTGCTGAATGAGTGCCATGCTAGTCCTCCCCAGAAACACCCCATTGTCACATAACAGTTGTCTCCATTTTCCATGAGGCCGTTTTTCAGTAGTTTTACTTCTTCCCACCCACAGAGGGTCATTTGCTGCAAAGAGAAATAGTGCCATCAATTTGCTTTCTGAAAATACAGTGAGTCTTCCACCAAAAGTGATTTCAATTGGTCTAAATTATCCTTGAGTCTCTTTACTACTTCAGAAGTCATAGAAAACTGGCAAGGTCACCAAAAGCTAAATAGAAGCAAACTCAGACTATTTTTTAACTTAGATCAGCTTCACAACCTCAGCACTATTGATATTTAGTGCTGGATGATTCCTGCTGTGGGGCACTGCTCTGTGCATTGCAGGATGTTTAACAGCATCCCTGGCTTTTACCTACTAGATACCAGTAGCACTCCCACACACATTGATGACCATCAAAAATATCTCCAGACATTGCCAGATGTCCCTGAGTGGGGAGGGGAGTGGTACACAAAATCACCTCAAGGTGAGAACCACTGACTTGGAGAAAAGATAATCCTGTGCATCAGTGATTGTCATCATCACTTCCATTCCTTAAAAAAAATGCCATAGAATAGGAAAGGATCCGCTACATACACTAGAAGACAACTGGGTAGTGAGTAAGAAACCCACAGGGCATAGTATAGGCTGTAAAATATATCTTTCTGTGGCAGGATATAAGCCTTAATGATCTGGGAAAGTAGAGGTTCTAACTTGAAATGGCCTTGGAGCATGTGCTCTCCAGCTGTGGGGAGGAGAGGCAGCCTCCTGTCTTACTCTGGCAGTTAGGCTACCTCCGTGCTTGGACAGACATTCCCATCTGGCTGAAGCATGAGGCAGAGGCAGAGTTTTCAGGAGTAAAGACTCGCTGTTGTCACTCTGGCTCACAATGAGTGTTCAATAAATGCTTGTTATAGGCATGAATGAATGAATGAACGAATAAGTGAGTGGTCCCTCTCTGAAAAGTATGGAAGGTGCAGCTACCTCCTGAAGCCCCTGTTTGTCTTCTGGCAAGTCTGGCCAGGAGAGTCATCAGTTTCCCATGTGCAGCCTAAGTCCCAGGCCCCACCATGCCCAAGAGAAGCCAGGGTGGCACTCAGCCCCCATCATGGGATCAGGAATGGAGGGACTGTGGATGGGGAGTCTGGATGGATGTGATAAGCAGGCCTCCTCCAACACTGAGCTCTTCTGTTGCCTTTACAGCAAACCGGCCTATCATGAAGAGCCTGACCTTGCCAGCTCTCTCCCTGCCCATGAAGCTGGTGAGCCTTGAGGAAGCTCAGGCCCGCAGCCTGGCCACTAACCATCCTGCTCGCAAGGAAAGGAGGGAGAACAGCCTGCCTGAGATTGTCCCTCCCATGGGCACCCTCTTCCACACCGTCCTTGAGTTACCAGACAACAAGTAAGTGACACTCCTTTAGAAAAATTCTAGGAGATGTGTGGTTGAAGAGGAAAGAGGAGGAGAGGTATACAGTCTCGGGATCAAGATGGCGTTGTGGGTTGGAGGTACCGTCTGGGTTGGGGTTTAAGGAAACATTCCAGAAGAGAAGGGAGCTGTCTCTACAACTCTCTCACCAGCGGTTAATGCCTTTATGCATACACTGCCCCAAAGTTAACAAGACCCCCGATCTCCCATTGATCAAGCACCATGTTGGGAGAGTGTTAGAGGGGTCACATCATAAGTCATGACTGAAATTCCTGACTTTTTAGTATAGATAAATCAGGCTTGGTGTTTACAAAAGAAAGTTTACTGAAAACAAAAATTTGACCCTCTCCCCTGACCCTCCATCCCCACGTGATGATACAAAAGGCGTAGGGTTGAGTGTTCTGATGGAGGACACCTTGACAAATAGTGTCATTCTAGGCTGATAGCTCTGGGTGAGCAACACTTGGGTACATGCAAACCTGGCATCCTTGTCAGAGCCTGTCAGAGCCCTCCCTCATCTCCAAAACAAATAGAGCATTGTTTTCATTGGTAGAATGTTTTCTTTCCTCATTTCTCCCTGTCACTTCCTCTGTTGCCACCTGTGTCTCTACCCACCCCCTCACTCGTACCCCATGGTAGAAAGAAGCAGGTTTGAACAGGAGTCCTAAATTCTAAGCAGATTGTAGGTGGAGGGGCTGAAAGGCAACCTTTCCATTGAAGGTGTCATCCCCACTGTTTGGTCAGTGAAAAAAGGTATGAAAGCAGGCACCTTGCACAACTCGGAGATGCCAGTTATGCTGCATGCTATAGGAATGACATACCTGGAACTCATCTGGTGAGAAACCCATCTGTGTGCTGGAAAGTATATGGGTTGTGTTTTCTTGAGACTGAGCTCCACTGCTCCTTTCCCTATGTCCCTGGAGAATAAGTCTCATTTCTCCCTGATCTTCCAGAGATCAGGAAGAATACCTTGGAAAGACCATCAAATGCATTTTATCTGTGCTTTAAACCACACCCGGGGTGCACCATACCCAAAGGTATGCTACCCTATAAAATATTCCCAAAGGATAAAAGCTTGACAAAATGCAGGCCAAGTCCAAAGGAAACCACTAAACACTGCAAAGCTATCTCAGATGGATCATAAAAACATCCTGGGTTCAGGTACAATGACTCACTCCTGTAATCCCAGCACTTTGGGAGGCTAAAGTGGGAGGATCATTTGAGCCCAGGAGTTTGAGACCAGCCTGGGCAACATGGTGAAACCCAGTCTTTACAAAAAATAAAAATATCAGCCGGGTGTGGTGGCATGTGCCTGTAGTCCCACTTACTCGGGAGGCCGAGGCAGGAGGATTGCTTGAGCCCAAAAGGTCAAGACTGCAGTAAGCCTTGTTTGCAGCACTGAACTCCAGCCTGGGTAACAGAGCCAGACCCTGTCACCCTGTCTCAAAAACAACAACAACAACATCAACAACAACAAACATGGTGGGCTTGAGATCTGGATGTTCCATGAGAGCCCCGCAGAGAATAGGTCCTTTGTGGAACTCACAGATTGCAGGTTTTCATCCTGAAACTTTATACATTCCAATGGCTGGGCAGAGCCACAGCAGGGCAAGGCCTCCATGGTGACCCCTGGGGTGCCAGGCTCTCTCGACCCAGCCTAGTGCTCTCCTTTGCCCATTTCACCAAAGCATCCTGGTGTGAGGCTAAGCCAGAGATACACTAACTACCCTCTGCATTTCTCTGTAGTGATCATTGACCACACCCTGCAGGCTGCTACTCTCCTCAGCCTCGCCAGGCCAGACTCTTTTCCAGGTCGACTTTCTCATCCAACCCTTTTCAGTCCGTGAAAGTCTTCACCAGCCCTCTCTTTGCCTGTGGATGTCCCAATAGTGTAGTTATACTGCAGGAGCCTAACAGGACCCAGGTCCATATGGTCTTCAGTGCTTCATCCTGCATAAAAACTGACCATGTGTGGTGGGTGGCCCAGTCCTGTCATCCCAGCACTTGAGAGGCTGAAGTGAGAGGATGGCTTGAGGCCAAGTGTTTAAGACCAGCCTGGGCAAGATAGTGAGACCCCCATCTCTATAAATGAGTAAATGAATGAAATGAATGAATGGTGTCTTTGAAATTCCAGAACAAAAGTGCCTATCAGAATTCCCAGAATTGCGTGTTTGCTTGTGACTGCTGAGATTCCCACCGATCCTTGCCTCTGTTTGCCCCCACCTCTGCCTTTAATATCACACTTTACCTCTTGCCCTGGGAAATACAGTTTGCTGTGACTCATGAAAGCCTTGCTTGGTCACCTGGGGCATCTCTAGACAAGGTGAGAATCAAGCTTACCTTGGATTTTAGAGGGGAATTCCCTGAAATATCAGAGCCATTCATAACTAAGGACATAAATGGAATATTTGGTCTCAATTTAAAAGTCCCCTTGAAATGACTAGTTAACAAACTAACCCCTTATGCCTTGGTTCTTTTAGGCGAAAGCTCTCCAGTAAATCAAAGAAGTGGAAATCAATATTTAACCTGGGACGTTCTGGATCGGACTCCAAATCAAAACTGAGTAGAAATGGGAGTGTATTTGTGAGAGGACAGAGGCTCTCGGGTAAGAATCAACAGTAATTGTTTTATGATACAAATATTAGTTTCCTAGCTCTGCTTATTAAGTCTTGGTTTGATCTTATCAAACACACTAACTCTGAAAGAGAAACTTATAAATTAACTGGGGGAAGAGGAATCTTTTTAAAAAAAGTTTTAGACTTACCAAAAAAATTGCAAAAATAGTACACAGAGAACCTGTATACCCTTCATGCAGCTTCTCCCGATGTTAACATCTTATGTAAGTTATCAAAGCCAAAAATTAATATTGATACAATACTCCTAACGAATTTGCAGATCTTATTCATATTTGGCCAGCTGTTCTTTTTTTTTTTTCTGGTCTAGGATGCAATCCAGGATCTCACACTGCATTTGGTTGTCATGTCTTCTTAACCTCTGCCAATCTAGAACAATTACTCCGTCTTTTTGACCGTGATAACTCGGAAGAGTACTGACCATGTATTTAGTAGAATCTACTTCAGGGAGAGTTTGTCCAGTGTTTTCTC
>NW_012115044.1:6492428-6520278 GCF_000951035.1 Colobus angolensis palliatus
ATTGAAAGTATGATAACAATGGAAGCAATAGTTATGAAACCAAGGTGTAAAAGAGAAATGTACAAATGCAATGAGCAAACTTCGACTGGATCCTGGTAAAAAATAATAATAATAAAAATAAAAGAGCTGACCGAGCACAGTGGTTCGTGCCTGTAATCCCAACACTTTGGGAGGCTGAGGTGGGTGGATCACTTGAGCCCAGGAGTTCGAGACCAGCCTGAGGAACATGGCAAAAACACATCTCTAAAAACAAAAACAAAACAAAACAAAACTGCAAAAGACAATTTGGGGAACAAAGAGGGAAAATGTGGATATAGACTGGATATTAAATGGTATTAAGGAATTATAAATTTTCATAGTGTGCTATGGTTCTTAGGAGACATATGCTAAAATTAAAGTATTAAAGGATGAAGCAGCAAAATATTGACACTTTCAAATAGCTAGCAAATTATAGGTAGGTAGATAAATATCAATATAGAAATAGATAATGCAAATATAAGGCAAAATGTCAATAATTATCAAAACTAGGTGGTAAGTTTAAGGGTGGTAGGTTTCTAAATGTTGAAATTTTTAATAGAGATTTGGGGGAAAATTAATTCCTATAGGAAAAATGTGAGATAATGTTTTTAAGGACTTTCCTCAAACCCGGTAATAATCACATGCCAAGGATCAGAAAGTCCAGATTTTAGAGATCTTTATGTTTGCCTGTTAGAGTAAGGAGGGGTGTCACAGTACAGCAGTTACAATGATTTAGGCTGTAAATAATGGCAAATCAATTCAATCAACTTATGCAATGAGGGAATTTACTGGCTTCTGCAGTTGAACATCCTGATAGAGGGAAGGCTTCAGGGGGTTTAATACATGGACTCTGTCATGATTTCTCCATGTTTTCCCCAGCTGTGTCCTCCTTTGGGTCAGCTTCATCCCCACACTGGCTTCCTTTGCTGTGGCAAAGTGGCTGCAGTAGTTCTAGGCTTTCCCTCTGACTATCCCTCTAGGTCCAGAGGAAGAAAGAACATTTCTGGTAGCTTGCTCCTAAGAGCAGGGACCCTTCTTTTCCAGAAGGCCTCATCAAAATTCCCCTTGTCTCAGTATCCTTCACTGAGCCACATGGTTCAGTCCCTGTTGTCAATGGTGTGCCTTGTGCTGATTGGCTTCAGCCTGGGATCCTGAGCCAACTCCTCGCATGAGGAATGGGACTCACACCCACGAAGTACAAGAGCCATGTGCGAAGGGCAGAAGGGAAATGGACTCACCGTATGGCAAAACTCAGCTTGCACAAAACGGAAAGATAGCCAGAATGAAGAGGACAGGTTGCCACAAGTATGGCAAGACAGATACAAATCAGAAAATAGGATTCTTAAGGGAGAAACTGGGGAGAAGAGTACCTGACCAGAAACTCCCAATCTATGAAAAGAGCTTTGCTTAAGCACATCAAAGAGAGAATTTCAGTTGCAGAATTAGTGGTACAGCCATGAGAGAGGTTCACCAGTAATGAAAAGTCAAAAAACAACAAAACAAAACAACAAAAAGGAAATAAGTGGTTTGCTTTGATCTTTACTTAGGGAGATTTCCACCCCCATGTGGTTTCCAAAAAGAACAAGTCCAAGGACTAGATCAAATGGCGGTAAAAACTCACAGAACACGCGGGACGCCCCTGGCCAGGGCTTCCCACACCTGGACCTCAGAATCGCCCACAGAGCGGATCACACCATAGCAGTTTTGCCTCAGGAGGTCTGTGGTGAGGTCTGAGTACTGGTAATGTTCTAAAAGCTCCCCAGGGGATTCTGATATGCAGCCAGGGTTGAAAGTCACTGGCTTGTGATCTTATGAACAAACTAATCAGATCTTCACTAACTGAATGCAGGGGTGAAATTCAAGAACTGTCAGTGTCAATATAAGTGGCACCCTGTGGCCTTAACTATTGCCTGAAGTGGTTTCTTTTTACCAGAAGAATATTGCTGGCAACTCTGAAGAAAAAAAAGACCAATAGACTTCATGGCCATAACTTCAGTGGAATCTATGATTAAAGTTAGGCCACTGAACCCCGTAACAAATGTAATCTACCAGTGTGGTCTCTGTAAGTGGCATGTGAGCTCACTGTTGAAATATGTATGTGAAAAGGGGAACCAATGGATTAACATACGTAAATAATATGCTTTGAAATCCCGTAACTAAGGACATTTAAAAGCTTAATTCACCATGAATAGCACTGGGATTGTTTTGGGTGGGGAGGAGTGGGTGAAGGGGTGTTTAACCATATCTAGAAAATGAAACAGGTAAGAAAGTAAGTGTTGGAAAAAATGGAGAACTGAATTAAGACACATAAACTTTAGAGCCTTCTAGATACGGGTATGTTAATTGATTCCATTAAGTTGTTAGTTCCAAACAACTTAATGCTGCTGAATTACTAAAGAGAAAGAAGAGTTCAGGGCACCCTCCAAAATGAACTGTGAGCAGAGAAATTTCAAAGCCATACGGCTATAGCAGGTCCAGGCTCACCTTTGAGTAATGCAGCTAAGAGAGGAGGACTCAGGGACACAAAGGCTGCCAGAAAACTGGGGGGTGCACCTCTGTGAGGCCAGGCCAAGGTCCCAGACAGAAAAATGTAATCTAAATGTAGTCATAGGCCACAGGAGCCTGAGCTCTTAGTTACTTTCCAGAAAGGGGGCCAGGGAATGCTTGGGGACTGTCCCCCAAGCCACATCTCTGATGTGCTGCTGTGCTGCGCAAGGCCACAAGGAACTGCATCATGAGAAAGAGCCTTCAACACCACCAAGGTGGGTGGACACTGATGGACCTACAGACAGAGCTGCTGCCCGGCCTCTGTGACACAGTCAGGGGCGCCTGGTCATTGCCTGGCAAGGTTGACACGTGGAAACCAGAGAAATTCCAGCCTGGAAAACAAAGGCAATGCATGTCCTAGAATACACAAACAAAGGGATGCTGACCAGGTAGGGTCAGGGCAGTAAATCAATTTATAGATTTGTGGAAATAGCAGATCTTCAAAGGATAAGAATTCTGGGGCACATTGGAAGTGAGGAGGTGAAAGGCAATGTCTGCCTTTGCAAAGGATTTGCATGGAGATGGCTGGGCGTCCCACAGCAGGCCCCAGAAAGAGAGAAGCCCCACGCTGGGAGACCAAGGGGTTAATTCAGAACCTCCCAGAAGAAGCAGGTTTGGATCAAGGAGGAAGAACAGGGGAACTTTAAACAAGAGACAAAAACAAGCTTGAGTTACAGCTCAATTTTGGTTAAGGCCACCTCTAACTGCTTCTCATAGAACCTTCTCCTGTCTTCCCCTTTGTTGCTGAGCCCTAATCCATCCTGAATAGCAGCAACAACAATCAATAATTATTACTTTTTAATGAGTACTTACTCTATTGCAGATTAGTACAATATAATTACCTTATAGTCCTTACCTATGTAATCCTCACAACAGCTCTATTTTTTCTCATTTCACACATGATAAAATTGGAATTTAGGAAAGTTTAGCTCTCACTTTGGGGGGCCAAGGCAGGAGGATTGCTTGAGTCTAGGAGTTTGAGACCAGTCTGGGCAACATAATGAGACCCTGTTTCTAAAAAAACAATTTTTTTATTAGTCAGATTTGTTGGTGCGTGCCCTTAGTCCTAGCTACTCCAGAGGCTGGGGCAGGAAGATTGCTTGAGCCCAGGAGGTTGAGGCTGCAGTTAGCTTATGATCACTGTACCACACTCCAGCCTGGGCAAGAGAATGAGACACTGTCTAAAAAAAATTTAGCTCCTTGGCTGAGGTCACACAGCCCAAAAGTGGCAGAGCTGGAATTCAAACCCAGATGTTTCTGAATTCAGAGTTACCTTAAGGGCTACTAGTCCTGGGCCTCCTGCTTCCAAGTACCCTCTTTCCCCTCTTGACAAGCTCGACCTAGAAGGAATTACCTTTCAGCCAATTTAGTTCCCTGAAAAGAGATGGTGTTTGTGAATCCATCTATTTAATACTATGCCTGGAATACGTTTTTACTCATTTAAACCACACTCCCAAAAAGCTGCTAAGCTGGCTTACAAATATGCATGGCGCACACCCAGTCACAGCGTAGGTGTGCAAAAAAGGTTTTGTTGGGATCTGTTCCAGGGTGAGGTTGACGGGTGAGATCATTGGGGAGCACCCAGCCTGCAGGCCTCAAGGAACAGAGCTGCATCCGGCAGAAGCCTAACTCCAGTTCCCTTGGGCCCTCTCACCTGCTGTACCACATTCGCAGTAGCTAAGATACGATCTCAGCTGTCTGCTGCTGAATACGAAGAGTGGCCTGGAGCCTCATAGATTCTACCCCAGATTCATCCTTGAATACTTTTTGTACAGTATTGGGCTCAGGACTCCTCATTTGCGATGAGCTATTTGACAAAATTGCAATTTACCTTTATTGTAAAATATTAATAAAACTTTGATCTATAACTGCCCTGAATTTATGAAATCTGTCCCATTAAGAAAGTAGGAACATCTAGGGTGGGGTAGAGGAATGTTTTCAAGGGGATCAACTATACTGGAAAAACTTTCCTAAAGAATTTTGTCTTGTGTACTTGAACAGCCTGACCTATTTTTCTGAATGCTTTCTGTTAATATGCATTCATCAAGGATATTTTTTCTTTTGTCTTTAGTGGAAAAGGCTACTATCCGACCAGCTAAAAGCATGGACTCGCTGTGTTCAGTGCCTGTGGAAGGTAAGATTTTACAAGGAGTTTCTGAGTTGGAGATTACAACGAGGAGGCTGGAGCTCACTTGCCTTTATAAGCTGTCGTGCCTGCTTCTCTGTAGTCACAATCACACACAACTACCTAGTCCCAAATCCCTCCCTGACCCTACCCTAATTTAAGGGGTTTACATAGCACCATAACCTCCCCTACCTTACTCCAGGGCTAGGCCTAAAGAGCCATCCTCTTTGCCCATCCTTCCTCTAGCCACAGCTGGAGTCCATGGCTATTTTTCATTCAAACCTGAACCAGGTAAAAGGTCAACACCTGAAACCTAAGGCAGAAGAGGCTTCCCCTTTGGGCAGAAAGAAACAGCCAAGCATTGGTTTATGCCCTATGGTTTTATGCCTAGAGGCCTATGTATCTTGAATTTGGCTGTTTCCATATGCATTCGCTTCCTAGTTTTTGTGTCAAGTCATGATTTTCAGTTGGTAGGTTCATTCATGTAGCTATTCATTCATTCATTCATTTATGATGTATCATTAAACATTAATTAGGCACCAGCTATGTATCAGCCATGTGCAAACCACAATATCCTTTGTTGGGGCAGACGTGTATACAGTTGCACATGAGGTAACACCCACCACGAAAATAACACATAACATTTGTTCTCACGGCTCTATCCTTCAGGGCTGACTTGCCTGTATCTCTCCCTTCTGTTTCTGTTAAGTAACCAACAAGCACCATTACAAGTTACAAGGCCAAGGATTTGTCTGGCAACAGACTGTTAAAACTTCCCTATACTTATCCTATGACTTTCCAGCTCCTTTAATACAAGACATTTTTCTCTTTCAAAAATGGGTCAGACCAAAACAATACAGAAAATCTTTAGAACAACATTTTAACAATAATTCTAAACCTGGGCCGGGTATGGTGGCTCACACCTGTAATCGCAGCACATTGGGAGGCTGAGGCAGGCAGATCACTTGAGGCCAGGAGTTCGTGACCAGCCTGGCCAACATGGTGAAACCCTGTCTCTACTAAAAAAAATACAAGAAATTAGCCAGGCGTGGTGGTGCATGCCTATAATCCCAGCTACTCAGGAGGCCAAGGCATGAGAATTGAACCCAGGAGGCAGAGGCTGAGGCACGAGAATCATTTGAACCCAGGAGGTGGAGATTGCAGTTAGCCGAGATTGTGCCACTGCACTTCAGCCTGTCTCAAATAATAATAATAATAATTAATAATAATAATAATTCTAAACCTGTATAATACTCAGTGAGGTCTTCTTAAGTTAACTTGATACTTTCAGCATTTTCTTACTTTTATATTCATCCGTCTGCTTTGGTTTGGAAACTTCTTGGCAGTTCTTGCCCAGTTTTGCAGGAGTTAATATTTCAAAATATAGGTCATTATATACATGGTATGTGAGTATTGGACAGTTCATCTAACTGCTGAGTCTCAGTGTCCTCATGTGTTAAAGATCATTACACTTTCTTACTGGGTGGTCATAAGAACTTTAAGCATAGAGTTATGTAAGATGCCCAGTTTAGTGCTTAGTACCAAATTAGAAATTATTTTCTAGATCCCTGGCAACTCACATATCATCTCCAAGCTTATTTACTTCCCATGTAGACTTTTTTCTTCCTTGCCTTCATGTCTAAGCCAGTCAAGAACTTGGTCCGGGCGTAGGGGCTCATGCCTGTCATCCCAGCACTTTGGGAGGCCGAGGCAGGCACATCACCTGAGGTCAGGAGTTTGAAACCAGCCTGGCCAACATGGTGAAATCTCCTCTCTACTAAAAATGCAAAAATTAGCCGGGGCGGTGGCAGGTGCCTGTAATCCCAGCTACTCAAGAGGTTGAGGCAGGAGAATCGCTTGAACCCAAGAGGTGGAGGTTGCAGTAAGCCGAGATCACGACACTGCACTCCAGCCTGGGCAACAGAGCTGTACTCCATCTCAAAAAATATATATATTTGCTCCTCACAACTGTACTTTCTAACATTTAGTTAATTTACATATCTAGTTTCTCATCCTCTGAATCAACGGGAAGAAGCCTGAGAAAAGGTGGGAAAGGTCTAGTTGTTAACAGCATTTGTTTCCTAGCTGGGAAATCAAACCCCCCTGTCTGGGTCCATCTGCCAGAGAAAACTTAAAACAATAAGTTTTAAAGTTCTAAAATAAGACAAGATTCTGTTTATTTTTCATTTTTGTCTTCTTCATTTTGAGCAAACATCATCCTACCACCTCCCATCTGTCTCTTTATTTTTTCATGATCTATAATTAATGCCTGGTAGATGATGGCTCTGTTTAGCAACTTTAGCAGTAATCTTTTTTTTGAAAACTGCTCTACCTGCAAAGTTGAAAAGTGATCTGTATGGCACGACAGCAAATAGTCCTACCAAAGCATCATGCTAAAATTCTATGCATATAAGGAAGTGCTTTCTCTTTTGTCATCCAGATGTTACCTGTGTTTATCTGGGCGGTTATGCCCCTATTAGAATGCTGTGCCTCTCTAGTGTTCAAATGTCGTGTACCTGCCCTTACTGGAAGGCCTGCCATTGTATGTGTGCCCAGGCTGCTGACCATACACCTGTTCCTTTTTACTAGGAAAAGAAGCCAAGGGAAATTTCAATCGAACAGTTACCACCGGTGGATTTTTCATTCCAGCAACAAAGATGCACTCCACCGGCACCGGCAGCTCATGTGACCTCACCAAGCAGGAGGGCGAATGGGGCCAGGAGGGGATGCCTCCGGGGGCTGAGGGTGGCTTTGATGTCCATCTCCAGGGCGCTCAGGCCCGGCCCCCACCGGAACAACTGAAGGTTTTCCGGCCTATTGAGGATCCAGAGGGCGAGCAAACAGCCCCAAAGATGCTGGGTATGTTCTACACTTCGAACGACAGCCCTAGCAAATCCGTCTTCACCAGCAGCCTCTTCCAGATGGAGCCGTCGCCGCGTCACCAGCGCAAGGCGCTGAACATCTCCGAGCCCTTTGCGGTGTCTGTGCCGCTCCGCGTGTCCGCTGTCATCAGCACCAACAGCACGCCGTGCAGAACACCCCCGAAGGAGCTGCAGTCTCTTTCCAGCCTGGAAGAGTTTTCTTTTCATGGATCAGAGAGCGGAGGCTGGCCAGAAGACGAGAAACCGCTGGGAGCTGAGACTTCTGCAGGTAAGTGAGGGAGGGTCTCTTTCCATTGCAAGAGAGAAAAACCAGACTTAAATTTGCTTCGAGTTTGCAAGGCAATACAGTGAAGCGGTTAAGCCTGTGGGCTCTAGAGCCTGACTGGGTACAAATCCAGACTTTGCCATTTCACTGCGTGATCTGCAGCAGATGTAACCACTCTGTGCCTCGGTTTCTTAATCTGTAACATGGGAATAATTATGTTAATAATAACTTTTTCATAAGTTTGTTGTATTAAATTATTTAATACATATGACGCTCTCAGAACAGTGTCTACATACAACAAGTATATAATAAATGTTACCTATTATTATTTTATTTGCTCACAGAGTGAGAAGGCAGGAGAAAAACTCAGAATGGAATGCAGAGCTGCAGAGCTGGAATTGGGAATTCAGGTCTTCCAGTCTCCTTCTCTCTCCATCCACCCATCCTCATTTCTACTTTATATTTGCAGACAACATGGCTAGCAACCCTAGCAACAAGAAAGAGCATCCCTCTCCCAATTTTCTGATGTCAAATGCAGGAAGGATTCTGATTGGATCTGCCTGAGTCACATGCCCAACCTTGGACCAGTCACTGTTGCCCAGCTCACTGGGTTCTGAGACTGGCCAGACTTGAGTCTCTGGGTGTGTCTGGAGTGAGGAGAGGTTCTTTAATTAAGGAGCAAACATGGGCCACATAAAATGGAAACAGGGAGAACCCCAAAGGAAAGGATGGCTGACAATCACACTAACATGTTTATTGTGATTTAGGAATGTTTCTTTTCAGTTAATATTAGTCATTTTCAGCACCTATTAGGTTGTCAGGCACTCCCCTAAGTGTCCTGCAAATATTATCTCATTTCTCCCCTCTATCCTATCATATAGGTAGTCACTATTATCCCCATTTCCTTAAAGAGGAATGGGTTATTAACTCAATCACTCATAGCGAGGAAGTGGAAAAACCAGGATTTTAATCCAGACTTTAAAAAAATCCATGCTTGTAACACGACCACGCTCCCTCCTGTGTTCACTATGGGCTGTGGAGTTACAAAGATTGTTAAGACATGATCCCTTCCCCACAGCGAGCTCACAAACTAAGAAGGGAAATTGCAACTCTGCACTGAAGTCCAGTGCAGCGTCGGCCTATGGAAGAACCGTAAGAGCCTCCTCAGGATTTTTGGAATTAGGGAGGGGTTAGGTACCCAAAGCATCATGAAAGAGGTGTTCATAACAGATGGCAAGGGCATGAAGGAGAGGCAGTCCTCTCAGGAGGATTCCAGGAAGATTTAGAAGAGGTGACATTTGAACTGAGCCTTCATAAATGGGTAGGGTTTCTCCATGCAGAAAAGATGAGAAAGGGCATTCCGGGCAGCTACATGTTGTGGGAAATACGTAGGTTTTGGAACCCAGCCTGGCTGATTCAGATGCTAGCTTTACTGCTCTTTGTCAGTTTGGCAGTGGGAGATTTTGGAGCCTGTTTCTCATCTGCAAAGCAGGGGAGGCTCCTATCCCAAAGGCTGTAGTGAGGTCTGAATGGGAAAATGTCCATAAAATACCTGTCCATAGTCCGGCTCACAGAAGATGTGAGTGAATATTAGTCCTCTCCTCCCATTTCCTTTCAGGATAGGTATACAGATGAGCACATTTCAGGGGATCCAGTGATGCCTTGTCTGGAAAACAGTGTCATGGGCTGGCGTGGATGCAGCAGGATGAAGGGTAGGGGAGGGAGTGAAGGCTTTGAGGAAAACGGTATTTCCAAAGGCTTTTGTGAGATTTGTTATCCTCTCTGGAAGAGTGGATCGGGGTCTTTTAGAGACAGTCTGTTATCCATTTTTCCCCCTCTCTCCTCCATATAAATAAGAATACCCATTTTGCATTAAGTTGGTCTGGGAAAGACACTAAGGGAGACTCCAGCCTGCCTTCCTACCTATGGCCAGTGGGCAGTCAGGGCAGAAAGAGGGGCCTTGTGGAAGGCAGCCATCCAGATCTGAGACCCAGGGTGGAAGGGGACTGCTGAAAGTCTCAGGGGCAACAGGTCCCCTCATCCTGCTCTCTGACGGGGTGAGGTTAACTTCAGTGGTAACCTCATGATAATGTCCATGATTATTCCAGGTGGAGAACTTCACCTTCATTAATTAAATATTTTTCTTTCTGTTGTGCAGTAGCAGTGGGCAAAAGAAAAAGAATTAAAGACAATTTTCCAGGTTACCCATTTAAACTTTTAGTTGATCTAGTCAAACCAACTCTCCCACTTTTGGCCAATCTAAGTGAAATTCCAGTGCAACCCAAAGCGTAGAGATATCGAGTAAATGGTGCATTTTAACTAAAGTTAAATGATTGTAAATACTGATTACTCTGAATGAAAAAAATCGAAGGATTAATCAATGTAATCATCATGGTTGATTATCTGACTTTTACCTGATTCAAGAGTATGTCGTGCTAACCTTATCCTCAGCCGGTGGGGAGAAAGGACAGCAAACAGAATCCTTCCGAAAGTGAAGGATGAGCTTATGGGCTGGTTTAAAAATTACAACTAACACTCTCTGCATCCCGTTCTAGAAATGTTAATTAAGGAAGATCAGAATAAACATATAGCTTTACAGAAACTTGATAAATGGAAATCCGGAATTTCCTTAAGAGATATTAGGAGTTGCCTCATTCTTTTACTGAAGAACTTACAGTAGAGTTCTCTTAGTTCTATTTTAGTGCATCTGAAATATGATTCTGTAACATCCGCAAAAAGTTGTTTTGCCCTATTTTTTTTAACCGGAAGCAAGCCTACCTTATAAACTCATTAGTTGATTATATTAGTTAAGGTACAGGCTAAGCTGCTATAATATAGAAAACCAAAAATACAGTGGCTCAAACAAGATAGAAGTTTATTTCTATCTTACGCACAAGTCCAGAGTAAGGTGACTGTGATCCAGGAGATCTGGTGTTCCAGGCTCCTTCAGCCATACCCAGGGGTGTTGTCCTTGTCTGCGTGGTCAGAGTGGGCTCAACACCCCCACAGTCACATTCCCACCCATGGGAAAGGGCTACAGGAAGAAGCTGAGCAGCTTCTACTTAAGGATGTCACCTAGAAGCTGCACACATCATTTCCACTGCATCCCATCTGCCAAACGTATTTCACACAGCCACACTTACCCTCAGGAGACTGAGACATGTTGTCACTAGATGCAAAGCCATGTGCCCAGCTAAAATCTGAGGGGTGGGGGAGGTTCTACCTCCAAATAAAGAAGAGGATAGATATTGGGCAACGATTATCAATCTCTGCCTCTATGGTCACCTGCTTTGTGTATAATGTGTCACATGCTGGGAACATGGCAATGCCCTTCCCTTTTGAGCTATGGAGATTTCTTGTAGTTTAGAAGTAGCCACCAAATATGTCAGCCGACAAAAATTTGTTGGAGATTTGCAGGTAATTTTTAGGAATAGATACTGCCTCTGTTCTGAGGAACTTACCCAAGGATAGAAGCCATGTACCTGAGAAGAGATCATGGTAACGTGAGGACTGTGCAGCACATAGATAATAACACTGAGTGCTACGGTGGGACATGGTGTGGGAAAGCTACAAAGAGATGTTGTTAGGTTTATGTCTTGAGGAATGGATTCAACTGGAATCACAGGGAGGACCAAAGCAGTGGAGAATAAGGCCTGTTAGGGGAGTGGGAGAAGAGAGGACATGTGACTGGGCCACAGTGAGATGGGCTTTGCATGCCATAGTGGAGGCAATAGGGAGCCACAGAGGGTTTTCAGCAGGGGAGTGAGTGATAGGAACAAACTTATGGTTAGCATGGGCCTTTCCTCCACACCTCGCACAGGAGTCCATATTAATAGTCATGATCAATGGAAGGAAGCTCTACCAAAAGGGACACTGGCAAGTTCCTCCAACTACTAGATTTTAGGAGAATGTTAAAAAATATGTGTTTAAAAAAAACGGATGCATTTACCCTTTCACCCAAAAGTTTCTAAGAATTTATCCTAAATAAATAGTTGCATAAATACAAAATGACGTTTGCATGTCATGGCATTATTTGTAATAGCAAAGGACTAGAAACAACCCAAATGCCCCCTTTAGGAGTCTGGTTGAATAACTAGGATGCATCCACACAATGAAGTTCTATAGAGTCCATAGCTTCGTGAGCTTTGCACTACATTCCCCCAAACGCCTGCGCATCTGTCGGGGACAGTTTCTGTGCACACGAAAGGCACCTATTTCAGATGTCTGCCTTGCGTTTCCGGTTTTCTGCCTCAGAGCATTTTATGAAGGGATTGGCTCACTCAGCCTTTGTGTGGGACAGCTCAGAAGCATGGAGAATTAACTGGGGTAGCTCTCAAGTAATACAAGCCAGGGATCAGGAATGACCCAGCCTCTTATCATACGGAGGGATTGTTGGGGGGCACATTCTACATAGTGCTTCTTAGGGTTACCAGAGATTGAGTTCCAGTTGCTGAAAATGGGAACCAACTCAACAAAATACTCTTTATTGACTTTTCCTCCGTTCCTCTCACTTTCTCATTTTTGCTTCCTGGGACCACCTTCTAAATAGGCCACCTGCTACTCGGACCCTGTTTCAGGATCTGCTTTGAAGGAAACCCAAACTAGGCCACATCATAAAGAATGATCAGGCCGGGCGCGATGGCTCACGTCTGTAATCCTAGCACTTTGGGAGGCTGAGGTGGGCAGATCACTTGAGGTCAGGGGTTTGAGACCAGTGTGACCAACATGATGAAACCCCGTCTGTACTAAAAAATACAAAAATTAGATAGGTACAGTGGCAGGTGCCTGTAGTCCCAGCTACTAGGGAAGTTGAGGCAGGAGAATTGCTTGAACCCAGGAGGCGGAGATTGCAGTGAGCCGATATTGCACCACTGCACTCCAGCCTGGGTAACAGAGTGAGACTCTGTCTGAAAAAAAAAAAGAATGACTAATTTCCCTCTCTACTAACATGGCATGGGCTTCAAGATATGTTAAGTGAGAAAATGTAAAGCAAACAACAATCTGTATCACATAGTGATTTTGTGTATAAGGATGGGAAACTAAAATATATACAAGTATCTGTTTAAATATGCAAAAATAAACTGACAGAATAAACCAATAAACTAATAAAAGTAGTTATCTCTAAGAGACAGTGGGAGTATGGAACAAACCAGAAGCAACAGTGATGGACACATGGTGGGTGACCAAGGAGAGGTTGGTCTGGGAAGCCTTGAAAGAGGTGTTGTTAGGTTTGCCTTGAAGAAGGGGTTAGATTGCAACCACAGGGAGGACCAGAGCAGAAGAGTGCAAGGCCTGGCAAGGGGACTGGTAGAAGAGCAGACCTGTGGCTGGGCCAGCAAGAAGGGGCCTTTTTATATACAGTGGGCCCCTGACATTCAAAGGTTCCACATCCACGGATTGAACCAACCACAGATCAAAAATCTCCAGAATAAAAAATTGCATCTGTACTAAACATGTACAGATTTTGTTCTTGCCATTATTTCTTAAACAATACAGCATAACAGCTATTTGCATGGCATTTACAGTGTATTACATATTATAAGCAACCTAGAGGTGATTTAATACAAAAGGATGTGCATAGGTTATATGCAAATACTATGTATGCCATTTTATAGCAGGGACTTGAGCACACATGGATTTTGGTATTGGGGAGGTCCTAGAAAGAGTTGCCCTGTGGATACCAAAGAATGACCTGTAGTTTTAACTTTTGAACTCTGTAAATATTTTACATATTCAAAGATAAAACTGAATTTCAGGAAATAAGCCTACAAAGTGATGGGCAAAAGGAAATACCACTGTTGTGAATTCTGAAGCATTTTAATTCAGACATCAGGATGCTGTCACTAGATCTGAGTTGCTGGGGTGGCCTTGTGGTGAGACACCTCAGAGTTAGGACACCAGTATAAACAATGGCAATGAGTGGTTTGGTCTTAACCAATCTTAACCAACAAACTTTTCTGAGCTTGTGCAGTATGCCAGACACTGCTATATGCTTTGTCTCCATATTGTCTACTTTATCCTCACATCAGCCCTGAAAAGCAAGTCTTATGATGCCTTTGTACCAAGATTACAAGATTCATTGAGAAATTAGCATTTGAAGCCAGGTTTCTTTAATACCACTGTAAATGGTGATTTTTCTTGAGGGCCTGCTATGTGCGGAGCACAGTCCTGGGTACTCGCCCAGTCTTTAATCCAGAGTGTGGAAACAGCTTTATGCAATGAAACGGGGCTTTCCTTCATGCAAAGCAATAGAGATCAAATTTGAGATCTGCCTGCTTCTTCCTGATCTCATAGATGTTTAAGAACAGAGCTTAATCACTTTGGATATATCCAAATTGACGAGAGATAACCCCTGGAAAGAGTCACACAGGAAGCTGTTAATCATAATTATAAGATATTTTTGCAGCAAGATGTGAATAATAGATTTTTGTAACCTTGGACACCTAGATGGACTTCTCAAAGTCTGACCAGCTATTTGAGAAGTCAGAGACTGGGCTGGAGCATGTCGTCTCAACTTCAGCACTACTGACATTTTAGACTGGATAAGTCTTTGTTGTGGGACAGGTTCTGTACACTGGAGGATATTTAGCAGCATCCCTGGCTTCTATCCACTAGATGCCAGGAGCATTCACCCCTCCCCAGTGTTGTGGCAACCAAAAAATGTCTCCAGACATTGCCAAACGTCCACTGGAAGAAGAAAACGGTAGGAGCAAGATGGTCCCTGGTTGAGAACCACCAGACTAGGTGATCTTTGATGTCCCTTCCTTCTCTGACAATCTTTAACTCTGGGAACTGAGGCCAGGACATTGCTAGGAGAAAAGAGTAAATGCAAGGGGCAGTGAGCTGGGGGAATTCCCTCCATCCTTCTTGAAGCAGGGCCAGGAGACAGGACAGTGACTGTTTTGGGACAGTCTCTCTTGAAATGAAGCCTCCTTTAACTTCATTTAACTAAATGATAACTCCCATCTTCACTGCAGCTTCTGTACCTAAGAAGGCAGCTCTTGAGGATGCCAAGCCAGTACCTGAAGCACCTGGGACAGTGGAATGCAGCAAAGGCCTGTCCCAGGAGCCAGGCATCCACCTGGAGGAGAAGAAAACCCCAGAAAGCTCCTTGAGCTCTCAAAATTCAAATGAATTAGAGAAGAGACCAAATCCGGAGAAGGTGGTGGAGGAGGGACAAGAGGCTGGTGAGATGGAGTCCAGCACCCTGCAGGAGAGCCCCAGGGCCAGAGCCGAAGTTGTCCTTCTCCATGAGATGGTAAGGTGCACTCTCCACCTGCTCCAGCCAGGTGGAGTTATTTTTTCCCAAGGGCTCTTGGTACAATGTAAAGTAAATTGAAAAAAAATTTTTTTTGAAAATCAGTTTCTGCCAAAGGGACTTTAAGAGACAAACTTCTAATGAAGATGTGAGATTTGTTTTGCAGTGGACTTTTCAGAAGTCCTGCAGGGATGGGGAGGAAATATACTGCTCGGATTCCCTAGTACAGACTCAACTCCAAATATTCCTGACCTGAGGTCACCATAAGCCAGTAACATGTCTTGGAATGTAATGACATTCAATCCCAGAAGCAGCACAAGACCTGTTTGTCATACCCCAGTCCCAAATATCATGATCATTCACAGAGTCCAGCCTTCTTCTTCCAGACATCCTGGATGGGCAGTTGTCTACACTTATTTCCAAAACCAGAAATATTTCCAGGATCCATTCTTTCCTCCTGTGGGCTCTGGGGAAGTTAAAATACAACACTGGAGCTGACTAAACCTTGTCTACTTTGTAGAGGTGGAATTTTCCAAGAAGGTTTTTATGGGATGTCCTTCCATAGAAAGTGTGAGGAGGTTTTCCAGGGATACCCAAGGAGGAGTCATGCATTTGGGTGGCAGCTCTGTGACCAGAGGAAGGTACCAGAAAGGAGGATGCCTTTGAACTTGCTTCCAGAGTCTTGATTTTCAGGATGTGCACAGAAGAACCATGTGTTGGGAGTTAGGGCAGAGTGAGGTGCCATGGAGGCCTCAGGATGGCTGAGCGAGGGTCTCTATAAGATCTATTTGCATTTGTTGAAGGTGAAAGATGAAGAGATTCATATGGGAATTGATTGAATTCTTACAGGGAGGACCCTGTAGGAATGAATGGCATTGCTTTGAGAAGCAGGTAAAGTTAGTGCTGCTAACTTAAAGTTAGTGGTGGACTCAAGGGAACAAGTAAAGGCATCAGTTCATTCATTCATTCAAAAGTTGTATTTAACGTGAACTTTGTGCCAGACACTGGCATCACCATAGTGAACAAGGCTTTAGCCATCCCTGCCTTCTTGGAGCTAACAGCCTAGTTGGGGAAAGACATTGAACAAGTAATTCCTGGTGTGCTATGGAAGCGTGGAGTGCACGGGAGCACATAGCAAGAGGACCCAACCTAGTCAGAGGGAGGAGGCATGCCACAAGGGTCAGGGAAATCTTCTCTGTAGAGTGCATATTTAGGCAGATAACTTAAGACGGAAGAAAGGGGTAGTGGGTGGAATAGCAAAGGAGAGACCTCCAGGCAGAAAGAATAAGATGTGCCTTGAATCCAAGGTAGAAAAGAGCATTCCCATTCAAGGAATGGGAGCAAGCCTGGGATAGTTGGGCTGGAAAAAGTGAGACTCAGGGGGATGCAGGAGCCCGGACTGCTTGGAAGGGATTTGGGGTTTAACCTACGGGCAATGGGAAAGCATATGAGGTGTTCAGAATTTATCTTTCATGGGTCATTCTATTCTGTGTGGAGAACGGCTTGGAGAAGAAAGGAGGCACGAATGCATCAGGAGGGGAGTGTGTGGTAAGCCAGGAGAGAAAAGCTGGAGGTGTAGACTAGTGTGGGGCCATGGGGATAGAAATGAAGGACTACAATCACTATTTAGAAGGTAGAATGGACAGGACTTGTTGAAGGATCAAAGGGCTGAGAAAGAAGGAAACGTCAAAGGCACCTCATAGGTTTCTGGTTTGAGCAAGACGATGCACTGTGGGTCCACTTACCGAGAGGGCAGAGTGAAGTGGAAGGGAGTTTAGATGTTCATTTGTTCATCTGAATTTATGGTTTCTTAGTATTGATTTCTTAGTAAGAGCTCAGTTAATGGAGGTGCTGAGGAGAGTAAAGAGATGAGGCTGTCCCCGTTCAGGAGCAGGGCACAGTCTAGTAGGCAAAATAGAAATGTTCACAGATAAATGCAGTATAGTAGAAGCAGACTAATTTTGACAATCCCACAGAGATATGTGAAAGAAATAATCCAAAAGAAAACACTGAATTCATTACAGTTCAGCAGACCCTTTATTGAGCCCCCATTTACAGTATACTGGGCACCTCTTGGCCTTGATGAATTGAAGATGAATAAACACAATCCTGACCTCAAGAAGCTCACAGTCCATTGGGAATGATAAGACAAGCATAAAAGTAACTTTAATATGAAATAGCAAGTGATTAGAGCTAGGTGAGAAGGGACGAGAGGTCAGCAGCAAATATTACTTTCACAAAAGCCTGTGCCACCCCAGAGTGGAGATTTGTCCCCCAGCTGCCTCGCCCTGAGATAGAATTAGGCCTTGAGGCAAGAAATGAAAGAAACTGGGCCGGGCGCGGTGGCTCACACCTTTCCCAGAACTTGGAGAGGCCGAGGCAGGCAGATCACCTGAGGTCAGGAGTTTGTGACCAGCCTGGCCAACATGGTGAAACCCCATCTCTACTAAAAATACAAAATTAGCCGGGTGTCGTAGCGCATACCTGTAATCCCAGCTACTTGGGAGGCTGAGGCAGGAGAATCACTTGAACCTCGGAGGAGGAGGTTGCAATGAGCCAAAATCATGCCACTGCACTGCAGCCTGGGTGGCAAAAGTGAAACTCTGTCTCAAAAAAAAAAAAAAAAAGAAAGAAACTGAAATTAGTTGTCCTGGCCCTGAGCAGGCCTCCTTCCATCCCTTTCCTGTCTATAGCTTTGGGCTTTAGGTAGGGAAAGGGAGGAGTCTAGAAGGACAAAGGGAAGCTGGACTTGAGGGGAGACAAGGACAGCAAGCAAGGTGGAGAAGTAGGCAGCCCCACAAACCACAACAAAGAAATTCCCACCATGTTAACAGTGGTTATCTGTGGGGAGTAAGGATATATGATTTTGATGTCTTTGTATTTTTCTTTAATACGTATTTAAATTTTTTCCATGTGAAATATGTATTCCTTGGTAATAAGAAAAAAGAGACTGGGCATGGTGGCTCACACCTGTAATCCCAGCACTTTTGGAGGGGCCTAGGTGGGCAAATTACTTGAGCCCAGGAGTTTGTGACCAGCCTGGCAACATGGTAAAACCCCATCTCTACTAAAAATACAAAAATTAGCCGGGTGACACAGGCCTGTAATCCCAGCTACTTAGGAGGCTGAGGCAGGAGAATCGCTTAAACCCAGGAGGTGGAGGCTGCAGTGAGCTGAGATCACACCACTGCACTCCATCCAGGGCAACAGAGCGAGACTCTGTCTCAAAAAATAACATTAAAGGCTGGGCGTGGTGACTCACGCCTGTTAATTCCAGCACTTGGGGAGGCCAAGGTGGGTGAATCACAAGGTCAGGAGTTTGAGACCAGTCTGGCCAACATAGTGAAACCCCATCTCTACTAAAATACAAAAAATTAGCCAGATGTGGTGGTGTGCACCTGTAATCCCAGATACTAGGGAGTCTGAGGTAGGAACCCAGGAGGCAGAGGTTGCAGTGAGCCAAGATCACGCCATTGCACTCCAGCCCGGATGACAGTGCAAGACTCTGTCTCAAAAAAAACCAAAAATATTAAAAAAGAACTATATTTACTTATTTGGAAAGCAGATGTCAGGGTAAGACTTAACATTTTCATTCCACTGGAAGACTCTTGTCTGCACCAGAACGTAAGTACCTAAAAGAACTGGATTTCAATCCTGGTGTGCTGCCATATGACTTAGGTAGATTGTTTAATCTATTTGAACCTAAACCTCTCATCTATAAAGTGGATAATTTTAGTAGTGTTTATCTCCTAGAGTTGTTGGGAAAATTACACAAGATACAGCTAAAGTATGTGATGGTGCATGGTGAGCACTCAGATAGCCACAGGTATTATCAGTGCTGCATCCTGTATTTGCTGAACTGGCACAGGCTGGCGTTGCCAGTCTTTTCCCTCTCACTGGAAACACTGATGTCAGCACCCAGAGTACTTGGTTCTAAGACAATCAGTTTATTGATGTTTTTCAGGATGAAGATGATCTGGCCAATGTCCTGATCTGGCCGGAGATTCAACAGGAGCTGAAAATCATTGAATCTGAGGAGGAGCTCTCATCGTTGCCACCTCCTGCTCTGAAGACCAGCCCAATTCAGCCTATTCTTGAGTCGAGTCTGGGGCCCTTTATTCCCCCAGAGCCTTCTGGGAGCTTGCCTTGTGGCTCCTTCCCGGCTCCAGTCTCCTCCCCTCTGGAGGTGTGGACTAGGGATCCAGCCAATCAGAGCACACAGGGGGCTTCCACAGCAGCCAGTAAAGAGAAGCCGGGGCCTGAGCAGGGCGTGCACCCAGACCTCGCCAGCCTGGCTCCTCTGGAAATAGTTCCGTTTGAGACCGCATCTCCACAAGCAACGGTGGAAGTAGGAGGCCCAGGGAATCTGTCTCCTCCACTCCCACCTGCTCCTCCCCCTCCAACTCCTCTGGAGGAGTCACCTCCAGTCCTGCTTTCAAAGGGCAGCCCGGAGAGAGAAGACTCATCCAGGAAATTGAGGACAAATCCCTACATAGACCAGCAGAAGTCCCAAGACAGCCCTGAGATCTCTAACCTCTGTCAGGCAGAGGAGGCCACCCCAAGACACAGTGACAAGCAAAATTCAAAGAATGTTGCTTCCGAGGGGAAAGGCTGTGGTCTTCCAGGCCCAACCAGGGAGGTTGAGATCGCCTCACAAGGAGAGGAGGATGTAACCCATTCAGTACAGGAGCCTTCAGACTGTGACGAAGATGACACTGTGACAGACATTGCCCAGCATGGCCTGGAGATGGTGGAGCCCTGGGAGGAACCCCAGTGGGTGACGAGTCCCCTTCACTCTCCCACCCTGAAAGACGCGCACGAGGCCCAGGTACAGGGCCTTCAGGGTCACCAGTTGGAGAAGAGGCTTTCCCACAGGCCCAGCCTTCGCCAGAGCCATTCTCTAGACAGTAAACCCACGGTTAAAAGCCAGTGGACTCTCGAGGTTCCCTCCTCCAGCAGTTGTGCTAATCTTGAAACAGAGAGGAATTCTGACCCTCTTCAGCCTCAGGCACCCAGGAGAGAGATTACTGGGTGGGATGAGAAAGCCCTGAGGTCCTTCAGAGAGTTCTCTGGCCTGAAAGGGGCAGAGGCTCTTCCCAACCAGAAGGGACCACGTGGTGTGCAACCCAAGCCAGCAGAGACCAGCCCCATCAGCCTAGCAGAGGGAAAGGAACTGGGGACACACCTGGGGCACAGCAGGCCACAGATTAGGCAAGGTGATGTTCCTGGGCCAGAGAGCAGCAAGGAGAGTTCACCCAGCATGCAGGACAGCCCTTCACCTGGAGAGCACCCCACAAAGTTACAGCTGAAGAGCACAGAGTGTGGGCCCCCAAAAGGGAAAAACAGGCCTTCTTCCCTCAACTTGGACCCTGCCATTCCCATTGCTGACCTCTTCTGGTTTGAGAATGTGGCCTCATTTAGTTCACCTGGAATGCAGGTCTCTGAGCCGGGAGACCCAAAGGTCACATGGATGACCTCATCTTACTGTAAAGCAGACCCCTGGAGGGTTTACTCCCAGGACCCCCAGGACCCTCAGGACCTGGACATTGTTACTCACGCACTGACAGGCCGCCGTAACTCAGCTCCTGTGAGTGTGTCAGCTGTGAGAACCTCCTTCATGGTCAAAATGTGCCAGGCCAGGGCGGTCCCAGTCATCCCTCCCAAGATTCAGTACACCCAGATCCCACAGCCCCTGCCCTCTCAGAGCTCAGGGGAGAGTGGGGTTCAGCCTCTGGAGAGGAGCCAAGAGGAACCAAACTCAACCAGTGGGAGCACTCAGAAACTTGCCAAAGATGATTCTCCCTCCTCCCTGGAAAGCCCAAAGGAAGAAAAACCAAAGCAAGATCCCGGAACCGTTAAATCCTCACCAGTGGATGCCACTGCACCCTGCATGTGCGAGGGGCCCACCCTTTCTCCAGAACCAGGCTCATCTAACCTGCTCTCCACCCAGGACGCAACAGTGCAATGCAGAAAGCGCATGTCAGAGACAGAGCCATCTGGGGACAACCTTCTTTCTTCAAAACTAGAGCGACCATCTGGGGGTTCTAAGCCTTTCCACAGGTCAAGGCCAGGAAGACCTCAGAGCCTAATCTTATTCAGTCCTCCTTTCCCCATTATGGACCACTTGCCCCCCTCATCCACAGTGACAGATTCCAAGGTCCTGCTGTCCCCTATCAGAAGTCCCACCCAGACAGTTTCCCCTGGCCTTCTTTGTGGAGAGTTGGCAGAAAACACATGGGTCACGCCAGAAGGGGTTACACTTAGGAATAAAATGACCATCCCTAAGAATGGCCAGAGACTAGAGACCTCAACTAGCTGTTTTTACCAGCCCCAGCGGAGATCAGTAATTCTGGATGGAAGAAGTGGGAGGCAAATAGAATGATTTCAGTTCACCTGCTGGTGTCTGAAAAATATCCTGATTCATCTGGAAGTTATTACAGGGCCAGCTTGCCATATTCCAGGCACAGGTTATCAAGTTTGGGCCTATTTTGGCCTCTGACTTCTCTTTCTTCAGTCTTTTGACCACTTATTAATTAGTCCATTTGCCAGAAGAGTGGTCAAGGGAAAAAACGAGAGATGAAATTTAGTTAAGTCTGTGTGAGCAAGTGAGAGAAGGTTAGGTAAGGGGAGAGGATGGAATGCTTACCTCCAATGAACTTTGGAGCTTGTATATGAGTCGGATTGCTCCCCTGTTTCTTTTAGCTATTACTCTTGAGAGCTGGCTGTCCTTTGAAAGAAAGAAATAATGTTCTTTGAAAGAAAGAAAAATCTCTTGCTGTGTCAAACCTCAAAATGTTGCTATTGGGGTTAGAAGACCTCCTCTTCATGCTTTTTAATGCTCTTTAAAACGAGTTCTTTTAGACCAGTTTTCTAATCAGCTTTGTAAAGTGTACTATCCAAATTAGAAGTGGATTTGGAAATGCAAACTAACGTGCACT
The DNA here is from genome assembly GCF_000951035.1 of Colobus angolensis palliatus. Taxonomy (NCBI): domain Eukaryota; kingdom Metazoa; phylum Chordata; class Mammalia; order Primates; family Cercopithecidae; genus Colobus; species Colobus angolensis. The sequence continues at coordinate 6,514,462 of NW_012115044.1, forward strand.
TAGATATCCAAGTGGGTAAGCTTACCCACTCTTACCCATGCTCTTTCCCTGGAATCCCTGGAGACCTGTCCAAGATGATTTCCATGTACCAGCATAGAAAATCAGAATCAAGAGCAAACTCTGACACTGGCACAATCCGAGATTTCCTGGCTCTGGCTTTTAGTAATTTGGGGCCCCAACTGCCACTGTACTGGACTGTAATTTATAAATGCAGTAGCTGCGCAGGGTGGAGGCTGAGCTGAGGATTACCATAATGAAATGCACTAAATCTTCATTTAGGTATGCAATCGTGAAGTGAAGGCATCTGCTTTCTTTACAGTATCAAGAGTCCAAGAACAGGATGTCGTCATAGATAAAAGCCTCACACAGAGGCAGAACTACACTCCAAATGTAATGTGTTTAAATTGACGGGGCACTAGCAGAAAACACTTCTAGCTCAGCTTTACTCTTCTTCCACACTACACTGGGCCCAGCAGTACAGGAGAGAATGAAGGGAGGAGCTCCAGGAGGAGAGGGAAGAGCCCTAGCAGGGTGATCATCACAACCACTCACTGAGAGTTGCCCTTCTTAAAAATGTATTTTATTTTAGCCAGTGGGTCCCTTCCTTTTTCCTTTCCTCTCCACTGCTCAAGAACAGATTTGAGGCCAGGTGCGGTGCCTCACATCTGTAATCCCAACACTCTGGGAGGCTGAGATGGGTGGACTGCTTGAGCCCAGGAGTTCAAGACCAGCCTGGGCAACACAGCGAGACCCCATCTCTTTAAAAATAACAGACTTGAGGAATCCCTCTCCCTTTCATAATTCCCCTTATCCACCGCCCACTCCAGGCACTTACTCAAACTTGCTCTTCAACTCTGTATACAAGCAGAAGCAATAAACCAATCTGATTTTCTTTTCAGTTATGTATAATTTTCAATGGTTCTTTCCTTTCCAGCTGACGAGAGAAAGGAGAACTAATATACCTGCTGGCAGATTTTTGGTGCTGCCCATGAAAGGACTTCACAGGGCATCGCTTCTCAGGTTCAAGCCTGGCTGAATTCTGTCCAGAAGCTCAGTCATTGCAGAAATTTCTCTAAGGGCTGGGACATCACAACCAAGGGTGGTTCTGGGCTTAGTGGGGGCTGAGATGAAGTTACCTCCTCCATTGAGAAATTGGAAGCTGATTCTCCGCAACAGATACATATTCCTCTCTCTCTTTCTCTCTCTCCTCCCTCTCCGTTCCTCCCTCCCTTCCTCCCTGATAAACCTTACAGTTTTGAAATCTTGTTCTGTACCTTTTAAGCCAGTGTCTGTGGCGAGGGTAACTGGCAAGTCAGCTGATGAGTTCTGCCTTCCGAGAGCACTGAGTGAGCAAGGCATTTCATCAGTGTTTTGGCCTTCTCGTTGGGTGAGCAAGACATTGGACCAACAGCCAATGAGATATGAACCTGAAAGAAAAGTCCTAGAATATAGTATTTTTCCCCTTGGCCAGCAAAGTCAAGAAATAGAGTTGTGACAGATGAGAAAGACCATGTTCAAAAGATCTGAAAAGTACATTCCTGCCTTATCAGAAAATGTGGCAGACAGGTTTTATGTCAGCCTCAGTGCCCCTGCGGTGTCCACGCTTTGATAAGGACCACGTTCCAGTTAGAATGTGAGGGAGGGAAAGAGCTGCACTTTGCTTCACCATCAGAACTCTGAGCCAAATAATGAAATATGTAAACTATTTTATGATTATTTTAAATGTTTGGTAACATTTATAAGATATATTTTTATTTGGGGATAGACTGAGAAGCCACCATTTACATATTAACAAGTGACTTCAGTTCTAAGGGTTGAGGTGCCTGTGTGGATTTATAAAATGGTTGCAAGATCTTTTAGACTCTGACATTTATAGCATCACCTTCAGGAACACAATTCTGTGGACGTCATCATGAGACACACTGACAGCTGTAGAGATAGTCCCTACTCTCAGCTTTCCTTGCCAGTCAAGTCCAGAAGGCCTTAGAAACTGGCTCACCTTCTCAGTCAGCGTCCTGCTGCTCAAGTGCGGACCTCCGCTTTGACTCTCGCCCAGCCTGCCAGCCATCACAAAGGCATTCGTAAACTTCCTGTGGTCTGGGGTAGCCTGACACTGATAAAATTCCATTCGAAAGGAAACTCATATTTCCTCCCCAAATTGTTCCCCCAAATGCTCTGGGATTATCTATTTCACCACTCATTTGAGTCTCTGAGAAAAGACCTCCCTGAGAATGGCTGGATGGGAATCAAATAGTCTGCTTCCATTCAGGAGGGGACAGAACAGGAGCTGCTGTTTTTAGGAGGATTTACCTGGTGCCCTAGAAAGGGCTATGGAATCAAATTCTCAGAGGGCGCCTTCAAATCAACTATCAGTCCTCAAAATGGGGGTGGCTGATGTTAAATGATGAATTTGAGGTGAAACACATGCATGTACTGTTGTTTTCTTTCAGCATTAGTGGTTGCTGAAGAAAATAGTAACCTACATTTTCTGTTACACTTGGAATATGAAGAGATCTGAACAAGAATCCCATTAAGACACCTAACAATCTAAACCCTAAAATTCAAAATATTGTCCAAATCAAAATTCTAGACTCTGAGGACATAAAAAATGTAAATGTCATCATCCTCAACAAATATTTATCAGGAGCTTGGTGGTAGTGCACTGGGTACCTTAGCACTCCCAAATCATTCAAGAGTCTAGTGAAAAAGGGAGAGGGATGGCAGCAAATAAAACACCCCCATAAACAACCAGGAGCAAGGCTGAGAACCATTAAGTTGCCAGACAAAAGCAGAAGGGGAAAAAATGTGTGGTAACCAGCATCTTTTAATAGGATAGTCGATGGTATTCAAGTGACCTACTGATTTCAAATAATCAAATTGAACACAATTGCAAATCCAATAGAACATCCCAGTGAGGCACTCAGGTGTTTGAGAACTTTGCTTTGATTTAGAAAACTAGAAAGTGGCAACTAGGTTAGAATAAGTAGTTCGGAGGTTTTGTGTGGTCGTAATTGGTTTGGTGACGTGTGAGATCTCTGCAAATGAGCCAGGTAACATCAGTATTCCATACCGCTTGAAAAGAGAATTTTAGAGACTTCTGTCATGACAAAGCAGGTTAACTCCTAGCTAATGATGAAGCAGTAGGCCCAAGATAAACTGTTCATTTCAAGATAAATTGTTCTTGTCAGTGTTTGGCATATGATAATCACATTTGGCTAAAATTGGATGGGACAGTCATTTGTCTACACAGGCACCTTGCATTCCTGCATGAAGAGATACTGGGGAGCATACAATTATTTTGTCCAGTATTAGAGTGGGAGAAGTTAACAGTAAGTCCAGTTCCCACCAGGATTTATTTGGGCCACATTCTACCATGGCCAGTCCAATCTGATGACCACATGAGTCTTGGGGTTAAGTGTTGCTAAGAATATGATTTTAGACTTGTCCAGCAGGAAGGTCAGCTCAAAATGTGGCATGACAAAGAATGTGCTCTATTACCAAAACCTTTCCTAGCAAAACAAGGCCAGAAGAGGGAGCAAGCATCTTTCCAGGCATGGAGAGGAGGGGGCAATGGTGGAAGGGTGATTGCCTGAAATCAGTGCCAGTACAGATAGCATAAAATTGGGGGCCACCACAGATTGGCTGGCTACTGTGTAGATCATTTAGTAATCTTGAGGTACATTAATAATGCAGAGATTACTTTTCTGTGAGGGTAAGGAGGATGTAGCTAAATGTAAGAAGCTTACAAGGTCCAAAGCCATATGTTTTCCTGGATAGATCACAATGCTTTGCAATAACTTAATGCCATAGTACTTTCTGGCTTATAATTCTGCAAAGTAAAGCACTTTTTTCAAAGAAGTGTATTGGAAAGCCACATGATTTCAGCTGTGTTTTAAGCTCTACAAATACGTTTCCAAAGATGTAATCAAAATGTAATTCTATTGATTAAAAATATAAATATTAAAACTATCCATAGAGACATTTAAGTGTAATTAAAACAGATTGTTATGCTTTAAAAAATACTCTAATAAATGATATAAAATATAATGCTTATGATGGACCTATGAGCTAGAGGAGGACATGGGGTCACCAAAACCAATAATCAGAAAAGTAAATTATGTGCAGCAGGCTCATTGTTTCAGTTTGTTCTGTTTGATGTCATTTTTTGTTACTTCAATGTTTGATCTCACCAAAAAAGTCCGTGATGATTTGCTTCCGTACATTTTTGTTGTTTTTATTATTCTATATACTAATAATTGCCAGATGTTTGCAACTTCACCCTCTTACTGTTGCAAACACATAGTCCTGTCACTCAGGAAACCCAGTGTAAGTCCAGGATATCATAATGAAAAATTAGAAGAATAAAAGCTCCTTGCTTCTCAGAACTCCACAGCTTATGAAGGCACATGGGTCCACCTGCACAGATGTGAACTCAATTTTTCTATTACTTGAATCAATCAAAGGGGACTCTTCTTTTATTTGAGTAATTATGTTATTGACTCTTATCACACATCTCTGCCCTTTAACTGTGTCTGTGGATTAGATTAGAGAAAACAATAAAACCATAATATAAGAGCTTTTAGATATTTGTGGTCCACCACCTCAACAGCAGCCTCATTTCCAAAACCTACAACGGCTGTTCCACAACCCACAATGGCTATTCCACTATTCTTGACTCTCTCCTATACAACTCTTTCTTCCCCACAAACAAATAACTGTTATTTCTTCATAAGTTTATAGTATCAGCCATCTTTATTCAAGCTCACACTGCTATTTCCCCTTACCTGTATATGTGTGTACCTAACCTCCCTTCTAGTTCAAAGGAAGTGTTGCCCCTCTTTCCAAGAGCTCCCAGGCTTCTGTGTTCCCAGTCTCCTGACATCCACTATTCTTCCCTGTGTATTCAGCCAAAGTCTATTCTATCTTAAACAAAAGTCTTCCTCAATTCTGTCCACCTTTACCACCTTGTGTCTAGGTTCTTGGAAGAGTCATCAGTGTCATCAATGCTCAATTTATACTTCTTCATTACAATTCACTATTCTGGACCAACTGCAGCCTGACCTCAGCCCGCATAGCTCCAGTAAAATCTCTGTTGCTAACGTCACCAGTAGTGTCTCATATTCAAATCCAACATTCACTTCTCAGTCTCTAGACTTCCCTGTTATATGTGATCCTATTGATCATCCCTCTTTTGAAACTCTCTCTGCTTTACCTCCTTCCCTGGCGATTCATTTTCTTAGCTTTGTTCACTTAAAAGGTTCCTCTTCCTGGCCGGGCACTGTGGCTTATGCCTGCAATCCCAGCACTTTGGGAGGCCAAGGCAAGAGGATTGCTTGAGCCAAGGAATTCAAGACCGTACTGGGCAACACAGGAAGACCCCATCTCTACAAAATAACAATTAATTAATTAATTAATTAACCTGGCATGGTGGCGCACGACTGTAGTCCCAAGTACTCAGGAGGCTGAGGTAGGAGAATCACCTGAGCCTGGGCAACAGAGCAAGATTCTGTCTCCCCAAAACAAGTTTTCTTAAAAGCAATTATTCGCCAGAATTCTGTCCTTCTTTACCTTTTCACTTCATATGCTTTCCCTGCACTGTCTTATTTATGCCCATAGCTGCTTCTACCACCTTCACACTGGTGACCCACCTCACCACTATTTTCTCTTCCATGGAAATTGAAATTATACAACTGCATACTTTTATTGGGGGTACAAACTGATATTATGATTTATGAATATAATGTTAAATAATTAAATTGAGCTGGTTAAAATATTTGTGGTGAGAACATTTGGAATTTATTCTCAGCAATTTTGAAA
>NW_012115044.1:6521305-6524524 GCF_000951035.1 Colobus angolensis palliatus
CTCTGCCTCCCAGGTTCACACCATTCTCCTGCCCCAGCCTCCAGAGTAGCTGGGACTACAGGTAACCACCACCACGCCTGGCTAATTTGTGTGTGTGTGTGTGTGTGTGTGTCTATTTTTAGTAGAGATGGGGTTGGTGGTTTCATAGTTTCAGGTTATACATTCACATCTCTTAATCTATTTTAGGTTGATTTTTGTATATGGTGTGAGATAAGAGTTCAATTTCATTCTTCTGCATGTGGATATCCAGTTTTCCCAATACCACCTATTAGACTATTCTTTTCCCATTGGGCATTCTTGGAACCTTTGTAAAATCAACTGATTGTACATGTGTGGGTTCATTTCTGGACTCCCTATTCTATTCCATTGGTCAATGGGTCTATTTTTGCCAGTACTGTACTGTTTTAATTGTTATAGCTTTGTAGTATAGTTTGAAATCAAGTAGTGTGGCATCTCTAGGTGTGTTCTTTTTGCTTGATTGCCTTGGCCATTTAGGGGTGTTTGTGGTTTTGTATGAATTTTAGGAATATTTTTTCTATTTCTTTAAAAATGACATTAGAATCTTGATAGGGATTGTGCTAAATCTTTAGATTACTTTGGGTAGTGTGAACATTTTAACAATATTGATTCTTCCACCCCGTAAACACAAGAACTCTTTCCACTTATTTGTATCATCTTCAATTTATTTCACCAACATTTTATAGTTTTTGGTGTACAGGTCTTTCAAGTCCTTGGTTAAATTTATTCCTATTTCTTTTTGTAGCTGTTGTAAGTGGGATTGTTCTCTTGATTTCTTCTCAGATAGTTTGTTGTTAGTGTATAGAAATACTACTGATTTTGTGTGTCAATTTTGGATCCTGCAACATTACTGTATATTAGTTCCAACAGTTTTTTTTTTGGTGGAGACTGTTGGATTTTCTATATATAAGATACATATAAGATTATGTCATTTCAGCAAACTGACAATTTCGCTTGTTCCTTTCTATTTGTGTGCTATTTATTTCTTTCTCTTGCCTAATTGCTCAGGCAAAGATTTCCAATACTGTATAATCTAGAAATGGCAAGAGTGAGCATCCTCATGTTGTTCCAGATCTTAGAGGAAAGGCTTTCAATTTTCCATCATTCAGTATAATGTTAGCTATGGGCTTCCCATATGTGGACCTCACTGTATTGAGGTACATCCCTTCTATTCCTTATTTTGGTGAGAGTTATTATCATAAAAGGATGTTGAATTTTGTCAAATGCTTTTTCTTCATCTAATGAGATGATCATATAGATTTTGTCCTTCATTCTGTTAATGTGATGTGTTACATGTATTGATTTGCATATGTTAACCATCCTCATATACCAGGGATAAATTCCACTTGATCATCGTGGATAATCCTTTTAATATGTTGTTGAATTCAGTTTGCTAGTATTTTGTTGAGGATTTTTGCTTCTATGTTCATCAAGGTTATTGGCCTGTAACTTTATTTTCTTGTAATTTCCTTGTCTGGCGTTAGTATTAGGGTAATGCTGCCCTCACAAAAAGAGCTTGGAAGTACTCCCTCCTCTCCCAATTTGTTTTGGAAGGGTTTGAGCAAGATTGGTATTAATTCTTTAAATGCTTGGTAGAATTAAGCTGTGAACTCATCAGGTCTTGGGTTTTACTTTGATGACAGACTTTTTATTACTGATTCAATCTCCTTACTTGTTATTGGTCTGTTCAGATTTTTCTATTTCTTCATTATTTGGTCTTGGGATTACATGCATCTAAGGATTTATCCATTTGTTGTAGATTTTCCAATTTGTTGGCATTTGTTTATAGTAGTCTTTCATGATCCTTTGTATTTCTGGGGTATCAGCTGTAATGTCCTTTCTTTCATTTGTGAATTTATTTATTTGATCTATTCTTTTTTTCTTAGCCTAGCTAAAGGTTTGTCAATTTTATCTTTTCAAAAAAGCAGCTTTTTTTCCATTGCTCTTTTGTATTGCCTTTCTATCTCATTTATTTCTGCTATGATCATAATTATTTCCTTCCTTCTGCTAACTTTGGGTTTAATTTGTTCTTTTTCTAGTTCTTTGAGGTATAATGTTAGGTTGTTTATTTGAGAACTTCTTTTTTGATGTAGGCATTTATTGCTATAAACTTTATTCTTAGAACTGCTTTTGCTGTATCCCATAAGTTTTAATATGTTGTGTTTCCACTTTTGTCTCAAGATCCTTTAAAATTTGCCCTTGAATGTCTTCATTGACCTATTGGTTGTTCAGGAGAATGTTAATTTCCATGTATTTGTGAATTCTCCAAAATTCCTCTTGGTATTCTTTTCTCATTTCATACCATTGGAATGAAAAGATATTTGATATAATTTGTGATTGGAAAAGATATTTGATATAATTTCAGTCTTCTTAAATTTGCTGAGGCTTTTTTTGTGCCCTAACATGTGATCTATTCTGTTGAATGCTCTGTGTGCACTTGAGAGTGTGTATTCTGTTGCTATTAGATGGAATGTTCTGTATATGTCTGTTAGGTCCATTTGGTCCAGTGTTGCTCAAGTCTAATGCCTCCTTATTCTGTTTGGACGATCTGTCCATTGTTGAGATGGGGTACTGAAATCCCCTACTATTCCTGCATTGTAATCCATCTCTCCCTTCAGATCCTCTAATATTTGTGCTATATATTTAGGTACTTCAATATTAAGTGCATTTAAATTTACAATTGTTATGTCTTCTTGATGAATTGACCCGTTTATCATATGATGTCCTTTGTTTTTTTTTTCCAGAGTTTTTGACTTAAAGTCTATGTTGTCTGATATAAATATAGCCATCCCACTGTCTTTTGGTTTCCATTTGTGTGGTGTATTATTTTCTATCCCTTCACTTTCAGTCTATGTCTAAAAGTGAGGTGAGTCTCTTGTAGGTAGCATATAGTTAGGTCTTATTTTATCCATTCAGCCACTCTATGTCTTTTTATTGGAGAAATTAATCCATTGACATTCAGTTGTTGCTAGGTAAGGACTTACTACAGTCATTTTGTTAGTTGTTTCTGATTGTTTTGTACATACTTCATTTCTTTCCTCCTCTCTTGCTGTATTCCTTTGTGGTTTGTTTTCTATAGGAGTATGCTTTGATATTTTTGCTTTGTGCTTCTAAAGATTTTTGCTTTGTGGTTACCATTAGACTTACATGGAACATCTTATACTTACAACCACCTATTTCTTTTTTTCTTTTTTTTTTTTT
>NW_012115044.1:6525824-6569902 GCF_000951035.1 Colobus angolensis palliatus
TAACTCTATACTTTTACACCATCATTACAATCCCATAGTATTCTGAATGGGCTCTGCTTTATTTATATGTTTGAGTTTTGTGCATGTTTCATGTTATTAATTACCAGCTTTTTGTTTCAGTTTAAGTAACTCCATTTAGCAGTTCCTACAAGGCAGGCCTAGTGATGATGAATTCCTTTAGGTTTTGTTTGTCTGGGAAAACAAACTTTTTTTTTTTTTTTTTTTTAACTTCTCCCTCATTTATGAAAGACAGCTTTGCTGGATAAAGTATTGTTGGCTGGCAGTTGTTCTCTTGAGCACTTTGAATTTATCCTACTCTCTCCTGGACTGCAGGGTTTATGCTGAGAACTCTGCCAATGGTTGTATGGCACTCCTTTTTTATGTGATATGTTTCTTGCCTCTTGATGCTCTCAAAATTTTTTGCCTTTGATTTTTGATAGTTTATTATGTGTTGTGGTGTACTCCTCTTTGGGTTGAATTTGATTGGAAACCTCTGCAGTTCCTGTACCTGGATGTTGGCATCTACCACAGATTAAGGAAGTTTTTAGCCATTATTTCTTTAAATATGCTTTTTGGCCCCTTTAAATATGCTTTTCAGGCACCTCTTTCTTCTCCTTCTCCAGCTGCTATTATGTGAAGATTTGGTCTCTTGATGGTGTTCCATAATCTGCAGGCGTTTAGAAATTCTTTTGTTCTTTTTTTTTGTTTGTTTGTTTTTGCTCCTGACTAGATAATTTCAAATATTCTGATTCTTTCTTCTTCTTGATTGAGTCAGCTGTTGAAGCTTTCTGTTGAATTTTTCAGTCTCTTGAACTTCTATCCCATTCTTATTGTTTCTATTTATCAACTTTTTTTAGTGTACCATTTTCAAATTTCATTAAATTTTTTATCTGTATATACATTAATAGTTCACTGAACTTCTTTATGGGTATTATTCTGAATTCTTTGTCAATTATTTCATAAATCTCCATTTCTTTGGGGCCTATTATTGGAGCTTTATTAGTTTCTTTTGTAGGTGTCATGATTGTCTGATTCTTCATATTCTGTATGTTCTTGTATTGTTGTCTGTGCATTTAAGGAGACAGCCCCCTCTTCTGGCCGTTACAGGTGTTCTTGGGCAGGGATAGACCTTCACTATTTAGTCTATCCTATGATTCTGGAAGAGTCAGCTGATGACAACCCCAGGCAGGCAGAGCTTCTTGTGAGTTCTCTAGCTGACTGGGCCACTGCCTTTGCTCTATTGAGTGGAGTTGCTGGTTGGGTATTGCAATGACTTCTGGTCAGACTGGCCATAAGATGTACTGCCTGGCTGATAATTCTGATATTTGGGACCTGCAATTGGGCAGGGCTGTAGACTGGGCTACAAGGTTAGGCAGAATCACTACTCATGTGTGTCCAGAGGCTGTACTCCTTAGAAATATGCAATTAAGGGTTGCCTCCATCAGGATGAACCATGGAGTGAAATTTTGGCCGAGTTCAGTGGCTTTTGATCTCCGGAGTTAAGCAGGTCTAGCCACTTTGCTTCTTCCGGATGTGTGGAGGTGGAGGTCTCTTTGTCTGGGCAGGGTCATTGGAAGTGCTTTTTGGCTTGGTGGAGCTGCTGCTTGACTTCTAAGGTCAAGGTGGTCTAGCCCCTTCACTTCTCCAAAATAAAAGGCAGGCATCTCCCTTCCTGGCAGGGTTGTTGGGAGAGCTAGGCAGGAAGACCAGTAGTGTAGGGACTCTAGTACTTCCCACTGTCCTTTTTCTTTTCTTTTTTTTGAGATGGAGTCTTGCTCTGTCACCCAGGCTGCAGGCTGGAGTGTAGTGGCACAATCTCAGCTCACCGCAACCTCTGCCTCCCAAGTTCAAGCAATTCTCCTGTGTCAGCCTCGCGAGTAGTTGGGATTACAGGCATGAGCCACCACACCCAGCCCCCACTGTGCAAATTTTGAAGGTCACCAGCTCAGTCTTGCAGGTGGGCTATGAGGTTGGCTGATATCTTTGATCAGGCACCTCAGCCAAGCAGGAACACAGAGGTACCAGCAGTATATGCATGCTGCTCTGCTTCCTTTCTTTGTTTCTACCTGACTCCAGGCAGTCTAGCCATGCTGTTTCCCCTAGTGCTTCTCATGAGATGAGACCAGACTGGGCTTCCTGGGAAGCATCTTGGAATGCTAGGGAAACCGGATCTGGTTTTCTTTTCCCCCTGTATAAACTGTTGGCCTAGGGAATTCTTCATCTGGCATTATGTCAACTTGGGGGAAGGGAGTGAGCAATATAGTCAAAGTGAGACTGTCCTTACCCTTTGAATTCAGATTTCATTCAGCTTTATGGACCATACTAGTGTCTCAGACTAGTTTCTAAGTGTTGGGGTTTTCAAAAAGATGTTCTAGTCTGTGGAGTTGCTAGCTGAACTTTCTATGAAAGCAAGTGGAGCCTGAGACTTCCTACTCTGCCGTCTTGCTCTGTGTTTTATTTTCTCTTACATAGACTTTTTAAAGAGTCGGCTAATCTCCTACTTGTAGTCTCATCGACATTGCCTAATCTCCAAACCCATTCTACATACTGCTGCCAAAGTTGTCTGAGAGAGGACAGTGGTTCTCAAAACTTCAGCATTCCTAAAAATCACCTGGACAGCATGTTAAAATAGATTGCTGGGCTCCATGTAGTTTCTTACTCAGCAGGTGTGGAGTAGGGCTTGAAAATTGTCCATTTTTAACAAGTTTCCAGTTAAGTGATGCTGATGCTGCTGACCTAGAGATTACTTTGGGAACTACAACCCATTGGATCGTAAGTTATTCTTAGCTTAAAATCTTTCATTAGCTATCTTCTGTCTACAAAAGTCCCAAGACATCTGTCAGCTTATTTGAAGTACTTATGAAAAATGCACTTTACTGGGCTTCACACTCAAGAGTCTTAATAGATCTGATATCTATTACATATCTCATACATATTTCTATCAATGAACACCCTTGTGTGACAATTGGTTTACTTGTCTGTCTTCTATTAGTTAATGAACTCGAACATCACTATCTCCAGCACCCAGCAGTGTTTGGCATATAATTGCCCAGCACATAGAAATGAGATGCCTGGCTAGCTCAGTTAATAGAAATTTTTTTAAAAATTAATTTAAAAAAAAAGGGAGAAATGGCAGAACAGGTGGCAGTGGTGGTGACTGATAGAGACAGGAAGGAAAGGAGGATCAGGAATATAAACATGGAATCAGAGTAAATAGGATATTGAGGAAAACTTCTGTCATGCTCATTCCTGTGAACTGCCCTCCCCTACTCCTTTATTTACCCACCTTAGACCACCCAGACTAGTCAAGTATCTTCTTTCCTTTTCCAGTATCCAAGTCCACCCAGCTGAACTTTTGCTAAACCATGCTTTCCACAAACATTTTTACCTTCCCAACAAAGAATTACAAAAAAGGTCATTATTTAATGATTACACATTTTTCTACTATCACTGAGCAAATATGGTGTCCCTTCTGTTACATGAACTATAATAGGATATCCAGGTAACTAGTAATTTCTCTTCCATGAACGTGGCCCCTACAAAAACAAAACAAACAAAAACAAAAACAAAAAAACAGCTGGAATGTGTAGAACACGTTGAACTAAATGGTCTTATGCCCCTTATGCTGCCATATCTGGAGGTGAGGGTAGGAGGAACTTTGCAATTCCATTAGCCAAAATTAATTTTTATTTATTTCTTATATCCATTTATTTAGCCAAGCCAGTATCTGGTTCTGTGCTATTCCCTTAGGACAGGACCAAGACAGATCAAGCCAGAAGGGGCATCATATCAGTTTATAAGACTGGTCTGTTACCTCTAATCAGGGTTATCTGGGTTACTTTTCCAAGCTAGAGCCAAGTTGGGGCAATTTTGATGAGATATCTCTGTGCCCATGCCACCCATTTTGCTCTAAACTACTGAGTAATCTCATCAAAATGTTTGCTGCCAAGAGAAGCATATTTTAAGATCCTATGGAAAGCACAGAGAAATGGCATATTCCCTATCCTTCCCACCCCTATCTCAAGAACCACTATATTTAGGCTGAACTACTTTAAAAAGCAACTAACCTAATATACTTATTTTCGTGCTATTCTTCCAATATACCAACTTGTCCCCACCTCAGGGCAGTGCCCTTGCTGCTACTGTAACATGGAATTCTCCCCAAAGCTATTTATATGATTCAGTCTTGCTTTTGCTTTGCTCAGAAATCATCTCCTCAAAGATGCCTTCTAGCAGTGCCATTCTTACCATTTCCTTGCCCTGATTTCCCTTTACTGCACTTATCACTACTACCAGGGAATGTTACATTATATATAAATTTATTTGCTGTATTTTCTGCACCACCTAACTCCCCCACCCCCATGCATATTTTAAGCTCTGTGCAGGTAGGACCTTTGCATTTCTCATTTACTGCTGTATCCCCAGGGCCTAGTATAGTGCCTAGTGGTTAATATATCTTTGTTGAATGGTTGAACAGACTCAGACTGAATGCCAAATAATGTTAACTTAAAAAAAGTATACACATCAAAATATTTAAGGAAACAATTATTAATTTAAACATAAACTGATATTGGGTACCTTGGTTTTATACACACTCCTCACAATGCTTCCTTTGGTGAAACCTTTCAGAACTCTTCTGCAAGAATTATTTTCAGAGCCAGCTTGTGAACTACATGATTGGTCTTTTTACTTCATAAGTCTTATTTTGTCTCACCAAAAGTTTCACAGTGTAACAAACCAAACTCAGCACAGAAAACACATGACAATATATTTTAGATTCTCTAAGACAAGGTCTCATAAATTTAGATGACAAGTGACAATATCAATGGACTAAGTATATCACCTCCCATAACCTAAAGGGCTAATACTCATAAACATAAAAGTTCTGGAGTATGAAATTTGAAACACAAATTTTGGATATAAATTATCTGAATACAAAGCTGTAGGTAATTCTTATCTTTCACTTCTCATAACTCCAAACACAATGCCATTGTAGGTGGGTTGCTGCTAGACTACATCCAAGATTGTTCAGCTGAGGACTTGCCCATTCTCCCAGTTACTTGGAATTTTCAACCTTCCGATACTCTAGCCAACAAGGCATTTGCACTCAGCTTCTTCTACTGATCTAGCCACACATCATCTCCTTCATGAATGCGGGCAGTCTAAAGACTTCCTGTCTTGCAAAGTATTATTTCAAACAACTAAAAGGAAAATCTTTGGAAGCAGAAGTGGAAAAACAGGAAAAGTGGCAGCAAAACCCTGAGCCTCAGGATAGTAGCTTATTCAAAAGTATATTTACATGTCACAGGGTAAAATAGACCAGCTGAGTCCCTATCTTAGAAAGGAAGCCTACTGCTTCCTCCTAGTAGGCAACAAAGAGAACCCCACCTAGGACTTTAACCCACTCTTTTCCCAATGTATTCCAATACTATTAGCCAGCTGAACTAAAAGAGAATGGGTGCTGGTAGGCAACTCCACTGATCTCCCTTTCTTTAGCAATAATTACTGGCCAGCTGAGGGCTAAAGATAATGAAGACTGAAAGAAAAGCAGACATACCAAAGGTACTGCGTCAAGTAATACATGAGATGTGTTCATAAACGAATGAGTTATTCCACAGCCATACAAACAAATCAATCTCTTTACTGGACAGGCATACCTCTCATATGTATATTATTCAAATATACTAACACATGAAAGATCACATCACCTTGTTTACGGATACATTTAATATCCCTTACCCTTCCCGACTTTCAAAACATAATAGTATACAAAATATAAAATATCTTAAATATTTATAAAAATCACAAGAAAAAAATAGAACGTATGAAAATATTTTTATCTGAGTTCTCCCTCATTGTTGAGAGGCAGCTTAGTTTGCCTTGAGTTCATAACTGTTGAGTGGGTAGGAGTATGCCCTGCCTAATACTATTCTGTCCCGGAGAAGTTTAAATAAAACATAGTAGTTGCAGAAGAGGATGAGAGCCATAGAAAGTGTGTGGTTCCACTTCTCCGACCGCAGCAAGGAATAGAGCTGATAGAAGACGACACTGCCCTCAATAAGGATAAGCAGATTTAACAGCCTTAATGGTCGATGAAATAAGAACTGTAAGGAAGTTAAAAAAGCAAAACGTTATTTCATAGAAAAGTAATGGCTGTAGTTATTCTTGCATTTATTTTTCTAAAATAATTTAATATCTACAGATTCCCATATATAATAACAAATAGATCTGTTTATTTACTATCAGGCTATTTCTTGCCATAAAGACTGAAACCTTTTCCTTTTTGCTCAAGAAATAATGAAATAAGTTTTATTTCAATGCCCCTGAGACACGAAAAGAGATTATGCCCAAAAGAAAACTACTTATAAACATTTTTCTTAGACTGTATCTTAGGTATAGATTTTATTTAGGATAAACACAAAAGTATATTTATCTAAGACAAAGGTGGATAAAGGACCAAACAGGAAATATTTTAGGCTTTGTAAGTCAAAAGGCAAAAGTTAAGGATATTACATAGGTACTTATGTAACCACCAAAAAATGTAAAAAACATTCTTGGCTTGTAAACTAAGACATAAATACCAACACTAGAGAAGTTTGGGGAAAAGAGAGGTTACAAATCGAAGATCAATATAATAGTTTCTTAATTTTTCCTTAAACTGTTTACCCACCATGGTCACTTACTGAAATCCTCTACACCATATACCTGTGTGTTTAATTACTGATTTTTTTCTGGATATTGAGAAGTAGGGTACACAAAGACAGGATAAGGAGGAAGGAAGGAAAAATGAGTCAGAATTAGACTAAAAATAGGGCTTACTACTATATTTACTCCCACTAAATTCTCCACTTTAAAAGGCTAAATTCCGGTTTTCTAATACAAAGTTATGAATACAAACATATAGGCCACAAGTTGCAAAGGAACATTAACAGTTCAGCTTAACCAGTCTAATCCTAAATCTAGATGAAGACAAAGAGTACAGTAACAGCAGTGATCAGATCTAAAAGAACTAATTTAGATGGAACTTAGATCTCAGAGCTTACACCTCAGAATGAAGCCAAATTATCATGACAGCTTTAAGTTTCCAAGTTCAAGAGGAAGAAAATGTTTTACCTGGAGTCTGACAGCGATAAGTAATAGGCACATTTTAAATGACTATTTTGAAACTTCAGTGTGCCTAAGAATCATTTCCAAATCCATAAATGCTGCCAATTCCTGGGATCATCCAGAGATTCTGGTTCAGAAGTCTGATATAGGGGCCCTGAATCACTTTTTAAAAATAGTGGGCCAGGTGATTTATAAGCAGGTGGCCCATGGATCACTTTGAGAAGCACTGATTTAACTATCTATCCAGTCCTGCAAAATCAGTAATAAATCAACTTGCCTAATCTTCTTTCCATGGATTCCACCTGATTTTTCAGCTGTCCAATGCTAGCAAGGAAAATACCTAATTTTCAAGCAGAAAACTCTAATGAACTATTTGGCTATCACAGGTCTCAAGGAGACAGCAAGGACCAACAGAAGTCATTAATGGCCTAGAGAATTCAGCTGGCTGAATTAAATATTCTATACAGAAATCAAATGCTCATGTACTTGTGACTTAAGTCCTTTCCTCCACCTTAAGGCATTTCCACTGGCGTCAAGAAGGAGATGCCTGTCATTTTCTCATTCAAGGGCCTTTCACCTTCCCCATGTTCCTCCCAACCTGCCCCACCCTGCATTCCCCTACCATGGTATTTATAAGCATCATGCCTGGTGCAAGTTCCCAATATTTAATTGAAGTATCCCTCAGTAACAAACACCTGCAGAACCAGAAAGTCCATGTACCCCCTCACAGGAACTGGGAAGGACTGAGGGAGAAAGAGATGCAAGTGTTTTAAAAAGATCTTCAATTCTTGTTTAGAATATGATCCCTTTTCAAAAGCAACGCACTGCACTATGGGCATTTCTACTATAAACAGTCCCCGACAGGCACCTAGTTTTCCCCACTCCCATTGGTCAGCTGGTCTTTCTTTTACAAGTATATACTTTTGCCTTGTACAGATAATTTCTGGAAGGCTGAAAGACCAAACAGATCATAACCAAAGGGATGAGTTCAATGGAACAGAAGCTGGATATAGTGAGTTCCTATTGCTTTTTCCTTTTTTAACTTTTAAGCTTTTTTCCTTTTGATGGCATTTGTCTGACTTCCAAAGGGGAAGCTAAAGCCTTTTTAAAGAAACAATATATATGACAAATACCTAAAAATAAAACCACCACACTATTAATATATTAAATGTCACTTATGGATACACAGATACAGTATATCTTAACAATACCACTAAACCAAACTCTTACAAAACAAAAATGGTAAGATGAAAAAGGAGTCTTAGATAACTGCCTACTTGTTTCAAGTAATACTAGATTCAACAAATACCAATGTAACTACAGAAACCAGCTAAGCCACTAAAACTGGAATAATGGTACATGATCTTCAAACTGACCTTCAGAAGACATTTCCAAAGTACAGGGACCACTGTTACGCTAGTGGCAATAATTACCTTGTAATAATTTCCTAGTATGTGCTACACACTATGCTACATGCTTCCACACAGAGTGGCCTCCTAACACTTACCCCTAAGCTTATGTTTGAAAATAAATAAGTGGTACTTGCATAAAAGCGGGCATGGGATACATCTGAAGGCACTGCCACGTTGTAAGGCCCCATGGCTCTATATAAACATCTGCTGTGCCGCACCAGCACCCCTTGAGGCCATATTGTATTTTCTGACCAACTAAGGGAGAAAGAAATGCAATGTTAGCTTATTGGCAATTACAGATAAGATAGTATCTGGCAAGGCCAGCTGTTTTTAATGGCAGGAATTAAATAATCAAGGCTTCATCTGCCTGAATTCCGAAAATACAGTTAATTCCATGGTCAAACTGGAGTAGTTTTAGAAAGGATTTGTTTCTTTAAATTCATTGCTATATAGTACACAGAGGTTGCAAAGAAGTACAGTTAACTCAGTGTCAAAGGACTTAAGAGGCTTAGAAGAATGAGCAGACATAAATGTGTAAGCCAGAAAACAGTGTGGCTATGAGCCACACTATGAGCCAGAAAATAGTGTGTAAGCAGGCGGACGGTCATCTCCATCCCAAGTGAGCAGAGTCTACTGGTGGAAATGCTAGAGGGAACAAACAAGAAGAGAAAGCTGATGGTAATAAGTGTAGTGGAGAAATTAGCACACTGTCAATCTAGCATGACATTTACTGCAGAATTACATCCCAAAAAACTATAGGAAATCAGTTTGCTTATCACACAATTCAAATACCTCACAACTGTAAGAAGGTATACAGTAGAACACAGCGACACATTTCACACACACACACAGACTTTTCACTGCTTTTGTGGTTTATTTTTATAGGTTTCTTGAGGGGAAAGAAGTTACAGAAGCAGCAGCTTCTTTCTTTCCAGCACAATGGAGTTTGGGTAGGGACAGGGATCTTCAGGTTAAGCTTTTTAAAAAAAAAACTAAGTTAATTCATCTCTTCCTGATTTTGGAAAGGTTAGTTTCCTAGGATAAGAACTGGGAGGCAGTTTAGATATGTTATTAAATAAAAAAAAAAAAATTCTAGCACCCTGAAGCTTTCCCAGTTCAGAAAATGTTCCACCGGCCTTGCTCACACTTACCAGCATTAAAGTGATGATACACCTCATGGCCATGTGCCATCAGTAGCCTGAAGATGCACAGTACTAGTACTGTGGATTGTATTTTCAATTTTTATTGAAATCTGTCCTTTGCCCACAGTCGGGTTTCTTTTCAGCCTGGCCCAATCTCTTTCAGTTCCTGGGCTTGAAGGCCTGTGCTAATCTGTATCAGACATCAAGGCAGATAATTGAAGGGAGAACTCTCAGGGAGAGAGGGAAAGGGAAGGTCACCTCAATCTGTCCCACTTAACTAGGGAAAAATTTCTAGGAGATGAAATTTGTGAAATGTTCGAATTACAAAAGGGGGAAGATGAAGATGGTTTGGGTCTGAAAGAAAAGTATGATGAAGGACTCAGAAGTAACAGAATAAAACGGTCCTAATGTTAGCCATTTTGGATCACAGGAGCCATGTGGAGTAATGACTGATAAGGGGGACACAATGAGAAAAATTCTTCCAAAGAACTCACAGTCAGGCACAGTTCTCACTTAAACACAGGAGAAGCAGGGAAATATTCAGTAGAGAGTTTAGAAAGGAAATAATAGTAAAAAAGTACAGGTAAGGAAAATTACGAGAATAAAACTGCATGTATTAGAAAGAAAAAAATGAGAGAAGCATATTCCAGCTAAGTGTGAGATGAGTAGCTAGCAACTACTCAGCTGTGGCAATGAAGATGAGAAGACAAATCTTAAAGTCTTCTAAAGAGGAATAAAATATATGACTCTTTGAATTTGGGAAAAGGGGTAAGATTGAAAGAAAACTCCAAGTACATTGCTTGGGAGACAAATTATACACTCTAAGAGTGACTGGGCAGCTGAAAGGTAGAACGCATTTAAGGAGCTGGGGGTGGTGGTGGAAATGAGTTAATGTCCCTTGTATTCAGTTTAGCATGATGACAAGCATCCATGTAAGACAAAAACTAAAAATTAAATGTTCAAAGCCAAGAGCAAGAATGACATACAAAGCAAATAAACATGATTGGCAGCATGTAGAAAGTGTTACATGGTTTTACCCTCTAGCTTACTCACATGTGCTGGGGAGCATTGCTGTAGGACCCATGTTCCAGCTTCTGCCACTTGCCCAGGTGAGCAGCTGATTTATGTAGCAAATCACAGTATTTGGATGGCAACAGTTGCGTGGTGAGCATGACAAAAGCATTGATCCACACCATAATGAGGTGCTCGCATGACCAGCGCATGTCATAGTACTGGGTACTCTGGAAGAGATCAGAAGAGAGAGAAATGATACATGCACTGGTAAAAAGAGGCAGGGATGGGTGCGTGTACATATGCCCTGCAGACAAATGCCACACTGGGTCACACATGCACTGGTGGTCCTGCTGTCCGTGCAGAAAGTTCAAGAGCAGAGTCCTCCACAATCCTTCAACCTGACTTTCTGGCTGTATGAGTTAGGGATGGGAGGGAGAGGCGATTATATTTTAAGTGTCTCATTTCTAGAAGAACTGAGTGTTCTCTGAAGGACCATTCCGGCTGCAGAAGTACTTCTGAATGGGTGAAAAAAGGGCACTAAAATGTCCCAAAAGATTTTGAGCCCAAGTGACATCCAGACCATTTTTCTTTTCTATTGAAGTAAACTGAAGTTTAGATAAAGGTTAGATCAAATTCAAGGAAACTCCTGACAACCATGTTAAGATCAACCACAGTAGGCTGAGTTTTACTGAAACCTTGGTCCTCTTAAGCTACTACATACTGATTCTATTATAAGTACATTTTGATTCTCCCCAGAAACTAAAAATACTTAAAAAAAAAAAAAAAAAAGAAGGGACCACCACGGGTGCATCACATATATGGAAATACCTATCCGCCAACCAGGAGCGGTATTAGTGCACTCCAGATGCAGCCGAACTCCACCATCCAGGCTGCCAAAGGGGAGACAGAGAAAAGGGGGATTAAACAAGAAATACCCAGTTTATGTAATTCACACACAAATCCAGGAAGCACATAAAAGTAAGATAAGCACTTACCTTCACAAAACACAGGGGGAGAAATGCAACATAGTAGGCACTGAAGAGGGAGTTGAAGAGAACTTCCTTGATTCTGTGGTTGAAATCTGCTTTCAGACATTCTACTTCATTGCGAATGAGGTCTGGAGATAGGGGACAACTGTGGGTGGGGATGGGTGTGGCATTATTAAACTGTTCTTTTAGAGACTCCAGCAACAAGGAGAGAAAGTCTTTGGATTTGGCCAAGCCTCCCACAGTCGAGGCACTTTCCTCTACTGCCTGGTGCTGAACCACATAGTTATAGTCTGTGAGAAGAAGATGGGCTCTACTATCTTGATGAAAACAGCAAAGAGGAACATAAACACCAAACCTGTAAAACAAAGTATGAAAATGAGACCACAGATACCACCTTAAATCACACCTTATAACTTATGTCAATATAACTTACACCTTATGTCAATAAAATAGTCAGGACCCACAAGAGTAAACATAACTCAGGAGGGGCATTGCTGATAGTAAATTCATTATCTGGAGAGCTCTTCAATTTCTTTCCATAAAAGCTGTGCACATTCACTGTAGATTATAGAGAACCTACAGAAAACCACAATGGCAAAACACACATCACCTAGCAATAATCATTTTTATAACTAGATGCACATATTTCCAATATAAAGTTTCTAAACTTTATAGTTACATATGCTTTTTTCCTTTTATGTTTGGCCTCATACAGTACAATGTGTTTTCTATCCTGCTGTTTTAACTTTGCATGTGTGCCTGTGTGTGTATTGAGTATTTTCCATGTGCACTGAGTATTTTCTCAAGTCTAAATATTTTTCTATAGCAATTTTCAAAGATACAGTAGTATTCTCGTATAGAGATACCATAATTTACCCATTTCTCTCTTGTTGGAAACTTAGGCTGTTTCTTATTTTCCACTACTATAAATAACAATGTGATAAGGATTTTCCTAACACATGTGTTTACATCTGGTCATTTTAGTATAGCTTGTTCTTCACTCCAAATGTCCCCTTCTTAGTAGGGGGCCCTCCTGCCTCCCTACTGTATCACTCATCCCACTCCCACAGGCGACCCTAGTTCTCCTTTCCTGCTTATTTTTCTCCACAGATCTTACCATATTTATTCTATTTTTAACTTTGGGGCAGTTTTGGTGTTTTCTTTCTGAGTCATTCTAGAAGTACAAATGAATTTTTAAAAGTAAAATTACTTGGTTAAAGAAGTGAGTATTTTTGAGACTTCTGACAACTTCTTATAGTATTCCAACTGTTGGTTCCTTAAAATTTTTTAAAATACTTCAAGTCCTCATTAAGTAATTTCCACATTGTGACCTAGGTAAATTAAATGCTCATTTCACGGACATAAATTCAGATATGAAAAACAGCAAATAAAAAGATATTTAGGGCCAGCCACAGTCCCTCATGCCTATAATCCCAGCACTTTGAGAGGCCAAGGCGAGTGGGTCACCTGAGGTCAGGAGTTCAAGACCAGCCTGGTCAACATGGTGAAACCCTGTCTCTACTAATAATACAAAAATTAGCTGGGTGTGGTGGCACATGCCTGTAATCCCAGCTACTCGGAGGCTGAGGCAGGAGAATCACTTGAACCTTGGAGGTGGAAGTTGCAGTGAGCCAAGATCACACCATTGCACTCTAGCCTGGGCGACAAGAGAGAAACTCCTTCTCAAATTAAAAAAAAAAGATATTTAGTTATACATTTTATTACAAACTGAACAAATGACACTTATCCATAGTTTTCTACACAGGGAGAACAGATGTTACTTGTAACTAATTAAGAACATTCTTAGCATTAGCTCTGGGATCCACTGTGAATGTGCCCTTGGGAGGACAAGAATGGGTAGGGATAGAAGTATCAATCCTAACTTTTTTTTGTTTTTGAGACAGAGTCTCACTCTGTCACCCAGGCTGAAGTGCAGTGGTTCCATCTCGGCTCACTGCAAGCTCCACCTCCCTTTTCAGGCCATTCTCCTGCCTCCGCCTCCTGAGTAGCTGGGACTACAAGGCGCCTGCCACCACACCTGCCACCATGCCCGGCTAATTTAAAAAAATTTTTTTAGTAGAGACGGGGTTTCATCGTGTTAGCCAGGATGCTCTCAATCTCCTTACCTCATGATCAGCCCTCCTCAGCCTCCCAAAGTCCTGGGATTACAGGCATGAGCCACCACACCTGGCCTAATTCTAATTTTTATTTATTTATTTATTTTGAGACAAGGTCTTACTCTGTCACCCAGACTGGAGTATAGTAGCGAGATTATGGCTCACTGAAGCCTCAACTTCTTGGGCTCAGGCAATTCTCCTGCCTCAGCCTGCCAAATAGCTAGGACTACAGGCGCATGCCACTACACGCAGCTAATTATTTTATTTTTGGTATAAACAGGGTCTTCCCACGTTGCTCAATCTGGTCTTGAACTCCTGAGCTCAAGTGATCCTACCGCCTGGGCCTTGCGAAGTGCTGGGATTACAGGTGTGAACCCCCACACCCAGTCAGAGATAGAAGTATTAGACAGAAAACTCTCATATGTGCATACTTGTGATGGCTACAGCAGGTCATCATAAGTTCAATGTTGCCAAAACACAAGCTGCATGTGTAGGTGTAGGGATGGGGATAAGAGGCTGGAGTGTGTCGCAGATTGCAATGATGGCCCCAATTCTTGACCCTTCTTTGTAATCTCACTGCCACATAACTGCATGGCCCTCATTCTATGGGTGAGGCGACCTGCCCTATCCCCATACTGGGCTCTACAATGGAGGGCTTTGTAAGGTAAATAAAGTAATTCATTAAAGGATTTTAAAGAGGGTTAGTAACATGATTAAATTTCTCATTGTGAAAATCATTCTAGCTACAATAAAAACGAAATGGAGGGGAACAAGAATGGATTATCAGAAGACCAGAAGAAGGTTGATAATGCAATAGTAAAAACTACAGAGAGCACTGGACCAATTCAAGACACACTTAGGAACCACGACTGTTAGACTTTAGACTAATTTACCCTAATGAGAAACTATTTGAGAACCGAAGGGGGAAAAAAAGAGGCAAAAAAGGGCTTTTTCCTTATTTTAACCTATGAATAAACAGGAAATTAAATATGTTGCTATGTCGTAACCTAGTATTTTAAATTTCTCACACTTTCGATTTTTAAATTGAAGTTTAGATAAAAGGTAGATTATACAACTTCTTAAAAGTAAAGAAGGCAAATACAGGCAGACCTCATTTTATTGCATTTCATTTCACTGTGCTTCCCAGACACTGTATTTATTATAAACTGAAGGTTTGTGGCAACCCTGCATCAAGCATATCTGGGAGTACCATTTTCCAAAGTGCTCACTTTGTGTCTCTGTCATATTTTGATAATTCTCCCAACATTTCAAACTTTTTCATTACCATTACATCTGTTATGCGAAATGTGATCTTTGATATTACTATTGTCATTGTTTTGGGGCACTACAAACTGCACCCATATGAGATAGCAAACTTTAATGGATGAAAGTGTGTTCTCACTGCTCCATCAATGAGCCATTCCCCTCTCTCTCCCCCCTCACGTCAGGCCTCCCTATTCCCTAAAACACAAGAATATTGAAATTAGGCCAACTAATAACCCTAAATGGCCTCCGAGTGTTCACATCCTACCACCTTTAAGAATTATGCAAAATCTACTCTGCCAATGCTCTAGAAATAGAACAACATAATCTGGATGACAGCATATCTGTTTACAGCATGGTTTACTAATAAACTCACTGTTGAACCTACTGCTTAGAAAAAAGATACCTTTAAAAATATTATGTACGGCTGGGTGTGGTGGCTCAAGCCTATAATCCGAGCACTTTGGGAGCCTGAGGCAGGACAATCACTTGAACCTGGGGGGCAGAGGTTGCAGTGATCCGAGATCATGCCACTGCATTCCAGCCTGGGCAACAGAGCGAGACTCCAACTCAAAAAAAAAAATACTTACTGCTCACTGACAATGCACCTAGTCACCAAAGGCTCTGATGGAGATTGTTTTTATGCCTGTTAACATACCATCCATTCTGCAGCCATGGATCAAGAAGTAAGTCTGATTTTGAAATCTTAGTATTTAAGAAATACGTTTTGTAAGGCAAAACATATTTCTGCATTAAACAGAGATTCCTCCAATGGATCTGGGCAAAGTAAATTGAAAACCATCTGGAAAGAATTCACCATGCTAAATGCCATTGAGAACATCTGTGATTTATGAGAGGAGGTCAAAATATCAACAGGAGCAAATCTGGAGGAAGTTGGTTCCTACCCTCATGGATGACCGAGAGGTTCAAGACTTCACTGGAGAAAGTAACTGCAAATGTAGTAGAAAACGCAAGAGAACTAGAATTAGAAGTGGAGCCTAGACCGGGTGCAGTGGCTCACGCCTATAATCCCAGCACTTTGGGAAGCCAAGGAGGCTGGATCACTTGAGCCTAGGAGTTCGACACCAGCCTAGGCAACATAGCAAAACCCCAACTCTACAAAAAAATAAAATTAAAAAAATTAGCCAGGCGTGATGGCACGCACCTGTAGTCCCAGCTACGTGAGAGGCTGAGGTGGGAGGATCACTTGAGCTCAGGACGGATGTTGCAGTGAGCCGTGATCATACCACTGCACTCAAACTTGGGCGAGAGTGAGACCCTGTTTAGAAAAAAAAAAAGTGAAGCCTGAAGATGTGGCTGCACTCTCTCACGATCAAACTTAAACAGATGAGGAGCTGCTTCTTACGGATAAGAAAGTTGTTTCTTGAGATAAAATCTATTTCTGGTAAAGATGCTGTGAACACTGTTAAAATGACAACAAAGAATTTAGAATATTACATAAACTTAACAGTTGTTACAGCAGCAGCAGGGTTTGAGAGAAATTACTTCAATGTTGAAAGAAGTTCCACTGTGGGTAAAATATCACCTATCAAACACATCACATGCTACGGAGGTACGTTTCATGAAAGGAAGTGTCAACTGATATGGCAAACTTCAGTGTTGTCTTATTTTAAGAAAGTGACAAAGCCATCCCAACCTTCAGCAACCACCACCCTGATCAGTCAGCAGCCATCAACACTGAGGCAAGACTCTGCCAGCAAGAAGATTACAACTCATTGAAGGCTTAAATGCTCATCAGCATTTTTTAGCAATCATGTACTTTTTAATTAAGATATGTACTTTTAAAAGACATAATGCTATTGTGCACTTAATAGAATACAGATAGTATAAAGCTGGGCATGGTGGCTCACCTCTGTAATCCCAGCACTTTGGGAGGCCAAGGCAAGAGGATCTTAAGCCAGGAGTTCAAGACCAGCCTGGGTAACAAAACGAGACCCGATCTCTACAAAAAAATCTAAAAATTAGCTAGGCACGGTAGCACACGCCTACAGTCCCAGTCCCCTAGGACTGCTTGAGCCCAGGAGGGCAAGGCTGCAGTGAGCTGTGATTGCACCACTGTACTCCAGCCTGGGCAACAGAGCAAGACCTGGTCTCAAAAAATAAAATAAAATAAAACAGACTACAGTATAGTGAACACAAAACTTTCATATGCACTAGGAAATCAAAAAATTGACATGACTTGCTTTATTGCAATATTCGCTTTATTGCAGCAGTCTGGAACAGAACTTACAATATCTCTGAGGCATGCCTGTATGTTTAAAACTAAAATGTATTTAAATTACATAATTATTTCATTGTTTTAAGGGGTGTGGAGAGCCTCTAAGAATAGTAAATTTCTTGATATACTTAAATTGAAACAGAAAAGTTCGCTAGCCATCTTGATGATGGTAATCCTCTTAAACTTGGCCAAAATGTTCTTCAATATATCTATAATTAGCCTTTCAAATCAGATATGGTTAATCTTCTCATTCAACCAGTAAGGAGAATGACTAAACATTTATTTTCAACTCAAATAGCCGAAATATTAATCTATAAATATAGAAACAATTGATGTAAAATATATTCCTCATATGAAATCAGTCATGAAAAATGTTTGTGATAACTCATTTATAGAAAACAAGGGTAATATTAATGAATTCAGTTGATGAGTGACTTAAATAACTGTTTAAACAATGTAATCAGACCTACCATAGTATAACCAATAGAAAGACTCTTCCTGTCATCTTTATTAGCACAATCTCTGATTATGACTTGATTTTATACTTTGTAATTAGCCACATAAATTCACGCTAACACTTCAGCACCATAAATAATATAAAGCAATAATTCTCAAACTTGAGCATGCATCAGAATCACCCTGAGGGCTTGTTAAAACACAACTTGCCAGATCCTACTTTCCAGTTTCTATTTCAGTAGGTTTGGGGTAGATTCTGAGAATTTCTAACAAATTTGTAAGTGATGCTGATGCTGCTGTTCTAGAAACTACATTTTGAGAACTACTGATATAGTAATAAGACAAGGACTCTGGAATGAAAAAAAAAAAACCTTACTCCTCAGCCTGGGCAACATGGTGAAATCCTGTCTCTACAAAAAAAACAAAAAAAAAAACCCTAAAAAATTAGCAGGGCATGGTGGTGTACACATGTAGTCCCAGCTATTTGGGAGGCTGAGGTGGGAGAATTGCTTGAGCCTGAGAGGTCAAGGCTGCAGTGAGCTGAGATCGCTCCACTGCACTCCAGCCTGGATGACAGAGCAAAATCCTGTCTCAAAAAAAAAGCAACCGTCTCTGGACAGTGGTGGGGTTTGATGGGAAAGTGGCATGATAGAATCTTGTGGAGTATGCATAACGCTCTGAACTCTTGATAGGGGATTAAGTCACACAGGTGTGTCCACATTTATCAAAACTCCATATACACAAGATTTGGGAATTTAATTTAATTTAATTTTTATTTATTTATTTATTTGAGATAGAGTCTTGCTCTTGTCGCCCAGTCTGGAGTGCAATGGCACAATCCTGGCTCACTGCAACCTCCATCTCCTGGGTTCAGGTGATTCTTCTGCCTCAGCCTCCTGAGTAGCTGGGATTACAGACATGCGCCACCACACCCTGCTAATCTTTTTATTTTTAGTAGAGACGGGGTTTCGCCATGTTGGCCAGGCTGGTCTCAAACTCCTAACCTCAGGTGATCTGCCTGCCTTGGCCTCCCAAAGTGCTGGGATTACAGGCTTGAGCCACCACGCCTGGCAGGAATTTTATTTATATGAATTTAACTTCAAAAGAAAAAAACAGCTGTAAACAAATATCGAGCTCTAGTTAATGATACATACATGCTGAAGTATTTAGAGGGAAGCAAACTGAGGTCTGAAATTTAACTTTGAAATGCATCAAAAGTAAGATGAACTAATGGACAGAGGGATGGAGAGATGGACAGGTAAGTATTACACAATTATAGTAAAGCATTAATAGGCAGAATCATCTAGGTGAGGATTACACTGGTGATAGCTGTAAAATTCTTTCAACCTTGTTGAATGTTTAAAAATTTTTGTAATAAAATGTTAGTTACAATCCTAATACATATACGTGTCTACAGCACTTGAATATGGCATACAGTAGACCCTCTTCCCTGCAGGAAGACATTCCAACACCCCAGTGGATGCCTAAAACCATGGATAGTACCAAACCCTACATACACTATGTTTTTTCCTATACTACATATACATACATACAATAAAGTTTTAACTTATAAATTAGGTATAGTAAGAGATTAATAATAAAATAGAACAATTATAACAACATACTGTTCACAATTTCATGGATAGAAGATTCATTCTTACAATAAATCTTAGCAACCTCAGCATGATTTTTCCTCTTTCCTTATTAAGTCAAGAACTTTCCCTTTTCACTTAAAGGAAGCACTTTGCAGCTTTCCTTTGGCATCCCTAATTGTGAGTATAACTACACTTTGGAGCCATATTAAGTAAAATAAAGGTCACATGAACACAAGTCCTGTGACACCATGCCAGTCCATCTAACAACCAAGGCCACTACTAATCAACTAATTGGCAGGCAGCATGCACGGCATGGACATGGTGGACAAAGAGATGATTCACATCCTGGTGGGACAAAGTGGGATGGCGAGAGATTTCGCCATACTATTCAGAACAGCACACTATTTAAAACATAAACAGTGACAAATTATTTAGAACAGAAATATATGACAAATTATGATTTAAATAATTATTTAAAACATAATTTGTCATATATTTCTGGAAATTTCTATTTAATGTTTCTGGACCTTGGTTGATCTCAGGTAACTGAAACTTCAGAAATCAAAACCATGGATAACGGACGACTACTTATTGTGCTTTTGTTACAGGAACCAGAAGATCAAAGTAATATGACCAACCAAGGGTAAGACTGGTTTTCAAACCACTGCATTCATCTAAAATTAACTACCATTTGCCCAAATATAGATAGCAAGAGGGGCCTTTACTTGGTGAAGAGAGATAATTAAAATATTCTCCACTGGCAAGATAGCCCTACATTTCAGGTTCCCCAGGAGTAGTCCTGGTTTATGCCTGTTGTCCCAACTGTACTCCAGTTTAGAAAACAAATTATATGTTCACCATGCTCATGGATTTCCCAATTTTCCAAATGCTTCATTTATATTTGAAGAATTTCATTTTTCACTCTTTTATAGTATCGTTTACATGACCAAAGTATTTCTTAAGATTTACTAATGAATGGTAAAACTGGAGTACTCACGGGTAGCCAAGGAAAAGGAGATTGAGGACTGAATGGCTTCGAAAGAGATTGACGAGGGTCCAACAAAGTACCCATCCACACAAAGTGAGTAGTACCAAGCGAGCTGATATCAGAACCATGTAGTGAATCATTGATGCTGCACCTGCCTTAGTAGCCTGAAAGTTCGGAAGAACCAAAAGGAATATTTTATAAATGATCTTCTTCAAAAGTAGTGTGATTCAAGTAAGAACTTAATAGGTTCAGTGGAAGCTAAAATGTGTCTTTAAAAAATGAAATAAAAGAAAAACTGCCCCATCCCACTTTATCTTCATAATAATTGAAAATTCAGACTTCTCCAGGCACAGCTGTTTCCTTCTTGCACCCCGACAGTGCCATCTACAGACCTCTTTTAAGGTCTTATTGTATCATCTAATTTGTTTACATTGAAGCTTCTCAAAGTATGTTCCATGAATCGTATTATTTTGTTCCATCAGAATGACCTGGGCTACTAATTGGACATGTAAACTCCTAACAACTTCCCTCTCCAGGGATAAGGAATAAAGTCAAGCAACCTATATTTTAACAAGTTAACCAGTGATTTATTTATGTATTTATTTATTTATTTTTTAATTTTTTTTTTTGTGACGAAGTCTCGCTCTGTTGCCGTCGCCCAGGCCAGAGTGTGGTGGCTCAATCTTGGCTCACTGCAACCTCCGCCTCCTGAGTTCAAGCAATTCTCCTACCTCAGCCTCCTGAGTAGCTGGGATTACAGGTGTGTGCCACCACGTCCAGCTAATTTTTGCATTTTTAGTAGAGACAGGGTTTTACCATGTTGACCAGGATTGTCTTGAACTCCTGACCTTATGATCCATCCACCTCCCAAAGTACTGGGATTACAGGCGTGTGCGACTGTGCCCAGCCTGATTTTTTATGTACATAAACATGGAGAGCCACTAATTTATCTGTCTTACTTCCCACTAAACTATAAGGGCCTCAACAGCAGTAACAATATTTTTATTTTTCTTTGAATCCTCACCTCTAATCTGCTTGGTGAATTAATGTTTAATAAATGAGTGAAGTTTCAAAAAATAATCTAATCTTCTCTGACAGATCCCTATATAAATAAGTTTCTTTTTTAACTTTTGCAAACATGGAAATAATGCATAATCACTTCCAATTCTTTTTATCACAGCTATTCAAATACACTTCTTCAATTGCAAATCTTTAAAACCGACTAACTATAGTAAGTACTTGTCATAACTTACTCTGCAATGCCATTTTCTTTCCAAATTAACTAGGGAGAAGAGAATGAGCAAAATGTACGGGAAAATGGAGGATCCCCATAACCTCTAAGAAAGCAGTGTTGGAAACCAGAAAGGAGAAAAAAAGTATCTAGAGTCAACAGTACATGGTAGGGGATAGGAGCTTTTCAGTTTCCTCCTACATATCCATTTCTTAGTTTACAGATCATATTATGGAGTACCTATAACATATATGCAATATACTGTATACTGAATACTATATATAGAGAGAGCATATATATGTAATATATAGTTACTTTAAAATGCAAAAAAGCAGTTAAATAAATGCCATAATGAACGGCTTAAGCCTCAAACTATGGCTTAAGCTGTTCTCAGCCATAGCCTGGCACATAGCTTCACGTAACTCCCCTGATACATACCTTCATGCCAATTTACCTCACATATCAAAGCTTAGTAAAGTTATTTAAGCTATTGGAGTTACTTCATTACCTCCTTCTCAAAAGTTCAGGGTTAGAAGTAAAAAACACTGCTTCTGCCCAATGTCACCAGAGCACAGAGCTTGGATTTGTTGATTAATTTTGCCTTATTCCAGAGCCCAAGCCGCTAATCACTGTGCTATATAACAGACCCTTTACCGGGTCCTAGGGGCACAGTGGTAACCAAGACAAACAAAACCCCTGTGTTGATGAAGCTGACTAACCAAGAAAAACAAATATTAAACTCATATCTAATCATTTTTATAATTGTAATGAGTGCTATAGGAAGAGTAGGCTGCTACGGAAAGTAAACAACAGGAGAGCCTATTCTAGAGATAGCTTGTGTTAGTAAATGATATTTAAGCTGAGACCTAAAGGATAAGCAAGAGTTCGCTAGGTAAAGGGCAGAAAAATATTCATAACATTATGTTAATTTTAAAGTACAGGATATGAAACTGTATACAAATAATTCTCAAATATATTAAAATAAATGTAAACATAAAATCTTCATATGCATACGAAGATCAGAAGAAAATATAGCAAAATGCAGTCTTTGGCGGGGCGAGGTGGCTCACACCTGTAAACCCAGCACTTTGGGAGGCAGAGGCAGGTGGATCACCTGAGGTCAGGAATTTGAGACTAGCTGGGCCAACATGGTGAAACCTGGTCTCTACTAAAAATACTAAAATTATCTGGGCATGGTGGTGGGTGCCTGTCATCTCAGCTACTTGGGAGGCTGAGGCAGAAGAATCACTTGAACCCAGGAAGTGGAGGCTGCAGTGAGCCAAGATCATGCCATTTACAGCCTGGGCAACAAGAGCAAAACTCCATCTGCCCTCCATCCTGCAAAAAAAGTGGTCTTCAATAATGAGACTGTGAGCAATTTTTAAATGTCCTGCTTTATATTTTAGTGTTTTCCAAATTTTTTTCAATAAAATATACTACCTTCCTATTTAGAAAAACAATTTTTAAAAAGAAAGTTGCTTCAGGTTGGTAAAAGAACAGCTAAATTTATTTCTAATCTTGTGAAGCAAGTACATAAGTAGAGTTAGCCTGGAGGTGAACAGGCAGAGCTGGCCTGGAGGTGAATAAACAGACTCTACCTACATGGAGAGGTAATCCTCTCTGAATAGCATTTCCGTTTATGAATTAATTACCAGCAGCCTCTCCTTTAATATTATTGATCTTTCTCAGGGTAGGGATCCTTTC
Source organism: Colobus angolensis palliatus (assembly GCF_000951035.1). Classification (NCBI taxonomy): domain Eukaryota; kingdom Metazoa; phylum Chordata; class Mammalia; order Primates; family Cercopithecidae; genus Colobus; species Colobus angolensis. The sequence continues at coordinate 6,549,082 of NW_012115044.1, forward strand.
TGTGATATATGCAATAAAAGGAGGAAAACATATTTTAATGGAAGGAAGGAAGGAAAGATGATTTATGATAGGTTTTATCCAACTAATTTAGATATTTTAGGAAGAAAATCACTATACAGCTCTTACTTTAAATTTTTGAATAGGTAATACATTCACATCACTCAAAACACAAAACATGTAACAGTGCTTGTAGTGAAAAGCTTCCCACCTGCTGATCCTGTCTCCTAGCCACCAACTGTGCAACTGTTACTAGTTTGTATGTCCTTCTGGAAACAATTTATTCATATATAAGCAAATATATTTTGTTCCCTCCTCCTAATTTATTATTATTTTTTTGAGATGGAGTCTCGCTCTGTTGCCCAGGCTGGAGTGCAGTGGCGCGATCTCGGCTCACTTCAAGCTGTGCCTCCTGGCTTTATACCATTCTCCTGCCTCAGCCTCCTGAGTAGCTGGGACTACAGGCGCCCGCCACCACACACAGCTAATTTTTTGTATTTTTAGTTTAACCGTGTTAGCCAGGATGGTCTCGATCTCCTGACCTCGTGATCTGCCTGCCTCGGCCTCCCAAAGTGCTGGGATTACGGGGGCGTGAGCCACTGCACCCGGCCACTCCTGTCTCATTTTAAACACTGTTCTGCACCTTGCTTTTTTCACTTAACACCTTGGAGGTCAATACATAAACACATCTTTATGTTTTCAATGGCTGTATGCTATTCCATTATGTAGATGTACAAAATTATTTAAACATTCCCTTCCTGATGAACATTAAGTTACAGAATTATAACTTTGATAAAATCATGTTTAAATTTAGCTTAAGTATTCTGTTTCCATTAAAAACTGCAAGCCTTGGGCAGGCGTGGTGGCTCACGCCTGTAATACCAGCACTTTGGGAGGCCAAGGTGGGTGGATCACTTCAGACCAGAAGTTTGAGACCAGCCTGGCCAACATAGTGAAACCCTGTCTCTACTTAAAAACACAAAAATTAGCTGGGTATGGTGGTGGGTGCCTGTAATCCCAGCTACTCAGAAGGCTGAGGCAGGAGAACCACCTGAGCCTGGGAAGCACAGGTTGCATGAGCTGAGATGGCGCCACTGCGCTCCCGCTTCAACCTGGGTGACAGAGCGAGTCTCCATCTCAAAAAAAAAAAAAAAAAATTGCAAGCCTATTCCAAGTAAGGCTATGCAAAAGCTGCTATACTACTTTTAGGCCATTTAAGTTATAATCTTTGCAGCAACAAGGTAGAAACCCCAGTTTTGAAGGGTTACACACGAACTGGGCATACTAACTAGACAGGTACAAGCAGCCATTTCCAAGTAACTGAAGGGATGAAACAAAATCATTTCCTATTTTAACAAATGAAAACATAAAATTCCATTGAGATCCTCTAAAGAAAGAACACACTTTCGCAATATACTGAAAAGTGAGTTTCTATTTTCATCCTCTAAATAAAAACTCTGAAAGAAAAGATTATAAACAGACGTTCCTACTGTGAAAAACAAGCAATCCTACTACCCGTGCTTTTTGGTTAACTTCAAATGGTTTTCAGATCTTGACTTAGTATTTCCAATTACTCTGCTTCCAGAAATAGGGTTCCTGAAAATCAGAGCTTAAAACACAGACTTTCCACATATGTTTTGGGAAAAACAAGTTGACTCTCAATTATTTGTGATTATAGTAACTATTCATTTAAAATTTCACACTGAATTATAAATTCCAAGATTAAAATCATTAGCCACTTCAGCCAAATTAACATTTTTTGTTTTTGTAATCACAGGGCACAGGATAACAATATTTTAAGAAAGCACATTTCCCTGCCTCATTGGGATTTACAAATACATGAAAAATGAGGCCAGGCATGGTGGCTCATGCCTGTAATCCCAGCACTTTGGGAGGCTGAGGCAGGTGGATCACCTGAGGTCGGAAGTTCGAGACCAGCCTGACCAACATGGAGAAACTCCATCTCCACTAAAAATACAAAATTAGCCAGGCGTGCTGGTGCATGCCTGTAATCCCAGCTACTCGGAAGGCTGAGGCAGGAGAATCACTTGTACCCAGGAGATGGAGGTTGTGGTGAGCCGAGACTATGCCACTGCACTCCCGCCTGGGCAATAAGAGCGAAACTCCATCTCAAAAAAAAAGAAAAGAAAAGAAAAATGATACCAATGGCTAGCTTTGTCAACAACTTTTAATTTTAAAAAGATCATTTAATATTCTCATTCTTTGTCATTCTGCTCACTAAACTTAGATTCTAATCTTCAGATTAATCCCATACAAATTCTGACAGTCACTGCTTTTTAAAAATTCTAAGAAACTCAAATAAATGTTTCTTGCTAACAATCTTCTCAAATGGTATATATAAACAGTATCAAGTGAATATTACCTGGAACTGAATGTTTTAGGTACAACTGTATGTGTATAGATAACACTTCATATTAATAGTTACCTGACATTCATCCTATTTTTACTAAAACTATTTAAATTTTTAAAATTGTACTGAAAAACTCAGAAACAGAACACAAGCTCTGACCCTACAAAAGAATTTTCTAACAGTTTTTGACACTTGAATTTTAAAAAATTACATTGCAGGGAAACCTTTCTTCAAGTACTAGCAGAACTCACATGGGAGTAAAGTAATTTACTGTTTTATTAAACTGGAACTGGTCACATTTTCAACCTGCACCCATTCTAGTAACTAACTCTATCTACATGTGATAGAATATAGTGAATGAACTGTTACCTCTGAGATGAGAGCCCATACAAGCCTCCTCGCAAGCATCACTGTGATGAATGCTGCCAGATGATAATCAATGAGATGAAAATTCTACAACAGAAATAAATAACTAAATAACTACATCAGAAAGAAATATGATGTGTATTCAGCTGGCACTACTACAAGAATAGAGGTTTATCCCTCAAAAGATCTTCCTTAGATCACCACACCCTTACAGATTATGGGAATATGAGAGATCCTGAACAGACTATGTACCTTCTACTTCTCCTTTCACAACAAATTGCTTTAAGTTTTTAAACACTATTTTAAACTACCTGGAATGTATTCCTCTCCCTTTTCAAAAGTATTACTGTACTAAAAGGTAAAGATTGCAGCTTTGAGTTAACAAGTTATAACCTGCAGAATTATGGCAAGAATAATTTATATAAAATGTTATATTTATAATGTCTCAAAGTTAATAGATCTGTTGGGATTCACAGTCTTCAGAAGTTTCTGTTGTTGCTCTCTTATGCAAGCTTATGTTAATCTAATTGGGCATCTACTAAACTCTGTAGTAGACGGTACATCAATTATACTCATTTAGTGTTTCTCTCTAGTTTGATTTAGAAGTATGCCTTACATTTGGTCTCGTCTATAAAATAATAGCATTCGCCTAGATGCTGTCTACAGTTCCTTCTAGGTCTAAATCTGTATATATAACTGTGGTAATAAGCAAATGAAAAGTCTTTAGCAACAATATCCCAGGAACCACCAAAATCAGGATGTATTTTCATTTTGATGATCAAAAGATCTATAGGTTTCCACAATTCCTTCCAGAATGAAATGTTAAATTTCTCACTTAATTTAATAAATCTATACATGGCATCCACAATGTGCCAGGTACTCTCCTTCACACTAAAGATACAGCATGGAAGATGACAGCCAAGGTTCCTGCTCTCCTGTCTTACTTTCCACTGTAGTGCGAGAGGGAAAGGAAATGGCAGAGATTACTATTCATTTCTTCTGCATCACCATAAAATTTAACTAGGCACTGACTCCTGGCCAACTAAAGGTTTATTTTCCAGCCTCCCTTGCAAAAACTACTTTTAGCCAAGGGATGAGTGAAAAAGTAATAGGCACAACTTCTAAGCCACACTCTTCTAAAAGGAGATGTCCCCTTTTCTCTTTTCCTTCTCCTTCCTGCTGGTCAGATATGATAACTGGAGTTGGAGTAACTACCATGGACCATGGTTTGGAAGAAGTATATCGGGGATGGAAGAGCAATATATACAAAGATTCGCCATGCTGATGTTATATCATCCACCTAAACTTTTATTAAATAGGGAAATAAGTTTCTATTTTGTTTTAGTCACCTTGTTATGGCAGCTAAACCCATATCTTCAATAAATTTGTTTGGAGAAGCAGGGCAAGTAACGACAATAAACAAGCTCCCAAACAAAAGCATTTTAAATAGTTAAAACTGCTTGTAAGAAATAAAACAGTAACAAATAATGACTAAGAAGGAGGGAGGTGCAGAGCCCATTTAAATTGGTGGTTAGGGAGGTATCCCTGAGAGGATGGCATTTGGGCTGAGAGCTGAATGACAAAAAGGCACCTGGCATTTCAAGCTCTGGGGACAAAGGGCCCCAGACAGAAGAAAAAGCAATCACAAAAGCCCTAAGATAGGAAAATATATGCCCAGTGTGTCTAAAAGGCAGCAAGAAGGCTGGAGTAAGATAATTACTATAGTGAGGCAAGATAGTTAAGAAGCTCTTGCTTTTAATTCAAGTGAAAAATGATCACAGACTGAACAGGGTGAGTAGCAATGGAGATGGAATGAAGTGGCCAAATTGAGTATACATTTTAGAGACAGAACAGCCAAATGTCAACAGAGTGGCTTGCCACTCCTTAGATCATTTCCTTTTCTCCCTAAGTATTATGGATTCTAACAGCATTTATCCCCTCCTATTTTTGGGACTCCTCCCTGCTCACCCTACTCCTCCAAAATAATGCACGCAGATTCACTCAACCCCTGGCTAATGTCTGGGTCTTATTAATGCATCACCAGTCCATCTAAGACATTTTTAAAAATCAAAACATTGGCCGGGTGCAGTGACTCACGCCTGTAATTCCAGCAATCTGGGAGGCCAAAGCGGGCGGATCACGAGGTCAGGAGATCAAGACCATCCTGGCCAATACGGTGAAACCCTGCCTCTACTAAAAATACAAAAATTAGCTGGGCATGGTGGTGCATGACTGTAATCCCAGCTACTCGGGAGGCTGAGGCAGGAGAATTGCTGAACCAAGGAGTCGGAGGTTGCAGTGAGCAGAGGTCATACCACAGCACTCCAGCCTGGTGACAGAGTGAAACTCTGTCTCAAAACAAAAATCTAAATATTTAAGTGCCTAATACATCTTTTTGTTAAGCAAATCATGTTATAACCAAATCAATGAAAATGGTAATGTGGTTATGATTAACTCTTTGTAACCCAGAATATTTGATTAATCAGAGCCCTCTATTCCTATTCTGAATAATTTACTACTCCTAGCTTTTATGTTTCTTAGGGTTAAGACACATTCAGTTAATTGGTTGACAGCTAGAATACTTCACATATTCAGGTGTCCACATTTTCTTTTTGATGTTAAGATCTTGGAATGGAAAAATAAAAACCTAATATATAAATCTGACAAAATTATTATGAGTGTCTGACCCAGACACTCATAATAGAAGAAAACTTAAAAGACAGACCACATATTTGGGACAGAAGTCCTTGCTAGAGCCTCCTGGTCAGGTAACCACCTTCCACGCTTCAATACCTTCAGTGATGGGAAATAACTTGATCTCCAGCAGTCCATTCTATCTTTGAACAACTCACTGATACAGGCTCCTTTCAGATTCACAGGCTAAACTCATATTTGCTATTTCACATGTTACTCTTGGCTTCACAATCCAATTTTAAGCTTTGTGTTAGCAAAGATTATGTGCATCAGATAAGTGAGCCAATCTACTCTACAACCTCCATTAAGTGTGCGTTCCTCTATTGCAGAGGCTGGAAAGCTAAAAATGACATTTCCAAACTTTCTTGCAACTCAGACTCTAGATATGATTTCGGTTCTGTCAACCACAGGCATCATATAAAACTTCAATTCAGAAGTGAGTGAAGTTAGGGGAAAAGGTAGCAAAAGGCATCCATTTTTGGTGGTAAGGGTCAAAGCAAAGGAAGCATTAATTCTGGAGTCAGCAGCTGCAGCAGCAGGTTCCTGATTATGACAAGAACACTGGCTCCCTCTGTTTCAAGGCAGTATTTGTAGGTAACTTTCTAAAGAGCTATAGTCAGATATGTTAGACTGGGCAAAGAACTCTTTGATGACACTGAAAATTCAACACATGAGAAGTTTCCAGGGGAATGTCAAACCAAATAGAAATTTTATAATGAACTACCCAAGAAGAACTTACAGAATAAATACAGGACTAAAACAAGAAGTAAAGCACAGTAGACTGGTCTGGACTTGGGCACTCACTATGCCACTATGTGATTTTTGAACCAGTTTATAGGTCTTACATTCATTTATAAAATGGGAGTCATATAATGGTACCTACCCATTTTGTCTTACATTCATTTATAAAATGGGAGTCATATAATGGTACCTACTCATTTTTATAAAGAATAAATGAGATAATACTTGTAAAGAATTTGCTAAATATTGGCCAGGCACGGTGGCTCACGCCTATAATTCCAGCACTTTGGGAGGATAAGGCAGGCGGATCACAAGGTCAGGAGGTCGAGAGCATCCTGGCTAACACTGTGAAACCCCGTCTCTATTAAAAACACACACAAAAAAAAAAGGTAGCCAGGCATGGTGGCAGGCGCCTGTAGTCCCATAGTCCCAGCTACTGGGGAGGCTGAGGCAGGAGAATGGGGTAAACCTGGGAGGCAGAGCTTGCAGTGAGCTGAGACTGCACCACTGCACTCCAACCTGGGTGACAGAACGCAAGACTCCATCTCAAAAAAAAAAAGAAGAATCTACTAAATATTTTAATGCGTGTTTGTTATTGATTGACACTGTTAAAACAGTGAGTATTTATTTATATAACTATATACCTGGAAAAGGCCTTAAAGAGTATCTAATCCACTTTCTTCTCTTTAAAACACCATGGCCAAAAAGGATGAACGAAGTACAGTTCCTAAACTCAATAAGCTCATAATCTGGGTAAGAAAGAAAGACTATTAAAAAAAAATTGGCACTAAATCATTGCAATTTTTCAATACAGAAACTGACATTCTTATCACATGATATTAAGTAGACAGAAGGTCAATATAGCAAGAAAATTCTTAATAGTTAATACCAGGAACAACCAAATGATACAAATATTTAAAACAAAAATTTTTATTCTCTTTCCATACTATCTTAAGGATTTTGGCCCACATTTCCTTTCTATGTTCACCAGGCTAGGAAGGCTTTCTAATCTTTATTAGTCCCAAACACATATATAAGAAGACAATAGACTTCTTTCGCCTAGAGCATATCTCTATCACCCATTCAAATCTGCCATTGCCAACAACCTATCTGTCAAGTCATCTGACTAGCCTTAACAATACATACACTTACATTTTTAAATTTTATTATTATTTTTTTCTTTTTTCTTTTTCTTTTTTTTTCTTTTTTTGAGATAGGGTCTTATTCTGTCACCCAAGCTGGAGTACGGTGGCCACAATCGTAGCTTACTGCAGTCTCTATCTCCCAGGCTCTGGCAATCCTCTCACTTCAGCTTCCCCAGAAGCTAGGACCACAAGTGTGCACTATCACGCCCAGCTAATTTTGTTTATTTTTTATACAGACAAAGTCTCACTATGTCGCCTAGGCTGGTCTCAAATTCCTAGGCTCAAGCAATCCTCCTGCCTTCGCCTCCCAAAGTGCTGGGATTACAGGCATGAGCCACCATGCCTAGGCCTTACCAATATTTTTTTATATATCCATCTATGGTGAACCTTCTTTGCATCAAGACTATCACGGTACTCTTTTTTTTTTTCTTTTTTTTTTTGAGACGGAGTCTCGCTCTGTCGCCCCGGCTGGAGTGCAACGGCTCGATCTCGGCTGACTGCAAGCTCTGCCTCCCAGGTTCACGCCATTCTCCTGCCTCAGCCTCCCGAGTAGCTGGGACTACAGGCACCCGCCATCATGCCCGGTTAATTTTTTGTATTTTTAGTGGAGATGGGGTTTCACCGTGTTAACCAGGTCTTGATCTCCTGACTTCGTGATCCGCCTGCCTCGGCCTCCCAAAGTGCTGGGATTACAGGCGTGAGCCACCGCGCCTGGCCCATCATGGTACTCTTAATAAACGGAAAGAGAACAGAAGAAATCTACAATATATTTTTATGTACCTCACCAAAGACAGCCAATTTCTCAATTTCACTTGTGTGACAGAATCCAATTTTATTTAAGTTCACTATGTACCCAGCTAAAGGACTATATTTAGCTTCTCTTGTAGTTAGGAGTGGACATGTGTGAAAATGATGCAAGCCTGGCCCATAAGAAACTCTCCTTTATATTGCCCTAAGCTCTTTCCCCTTCTGGCTGACAGGGATGGGTCACAACCACCTTAGAGGTCACATGGTGGAAGACAATAGAATCTCCATCCGCTTAGGTTCCCTGATTGATCACATGGAAGAACTCCTGGCAACCAGGACAACTGCCTCAGAGTTTGTTACAGAAGCTACCATTATCCTAATTCAGCCATTAAAAGGGTAGAGTTGTTAGAATGTAGTAACACTGACACCTTATACTTACAAATTTAAAATGGTGTAGAGAAAACTAAATACCAAAACCTTTCTGTGATATTATAATAAATTATTTAAACGTTTTCTGCATTTTCATTTACATTTTTACTTCCTCTGGTAGTACTTATATTTTAACAATCTTATGAAATTTTATTTCTGAAAGTAATCTGTGGTCTAGAAGAAAAACATTTTATTAAAAGAAAAATTACTAAGAAAAACAATTTCTACAGAAAGGCTTTCCAGGTAGTTTCTTGGGTAACTAACACGAAGAACTTAAAGGCTGAGTAAGACTTACCAGTGATGTACAAGAAGCAGGATGATTGTAAGGATACCACCACACTGTTTTATAAATGTTGATGTACTGAATGAAAAGAGCAACCAACAGGTAGATGAAAAAAAGGAATTCAAAGAGTAGGCTCCCATCCACAGGCAAGTCAGGAATTTGGCAATGACGAACAGGACCTGGGGTGATTAAGGCTGTGATAGGTGGGACTGGAAGGCCAATAGCACTACCATTCCTGAAAGAGAAAACTATGGTTAACTCAATGGTGATAACCTCCACTGTCACAGAACATAAAGGGCTCCTGCCGTCTCCTCCATCTACCCCTTCACTGTTGGCTTTCCGCGCAAGACTCCTTCTGGGGATCCTCTTATCTTCTCCCTCCACACATTCTGTCAGTGATTTAAGATGCAGCTATGGCCTCCATTATTTCTTACATGATGAAGACTATAATTTCTCACCATAGAGCTCACTGCTAAATTACAGACACATTATTCAAATCCCTACTGGACATCTCTGTGTTCTTCCCTCTTATAGTCCTGACCTTAGTTCATGGCCCACTCAGTTAGTTACCCACATCAGAAACCTGGGAGTCATATTAAAACTTTTCTTGGCCGGGCACGGTGGCTCACGCCTGTAATCCCAGCACTTTCGGAGGCCGAGGCGGGCGGAACACCTGAGGTCACGAGTTCAAGACCAGCCTGACCAACATGGTGAAACCTTGCCTCTACTAAAAATACAAAAATTAGCCAGGCATGGTGGTGGACACCTGTAATTACAGCTATTTGGGAGGCTGAGGCAGGAGAATCGCTTGAACCTGGGAAGCAGAGGTTGCAGTGAGCTGAGAAAGCACCACTGCACTCCATTCTGGGTGACAGAGCGAGACTCCATCTCAAAAAAAAACAAAAACAAAAACAAAAAAAACTTTTCTTCTGCCTCTCAATGTCCAATCACTCTCTAAATCTCCTAGATTCCACTTTATAAAACTTTGTCCAAACTGTACCTTCCTCTTTAATCTCATTTGCTTTAGTTCAAGCATTCACTATTCTCACCTAAACTATTGCAGTAATCCTCCTATACTCAATTCCACTTTCACCAAACTCTCCAACCTGTTTTCAGGGATCTTTCTAAGGTAAAACTCTTAATAGTGTTACTCTTACCGAAAAACATTTAATGGCTCTCTACTAATAGTGGGGTAATAGCCAAAAATTTTTAGTAGCCCTATGAGGTCCCTCAGCTTAACAGACTAGTTTCACCTCATCACTCCTTCACATGTACCCTATATGATACTTATGCTACTTGCTTTCTGCAACATACATGCTCTTCTTTTGCATATGTTATTCCCTTTAAATGTACTAATCACCTTCCATAATCACCTTCCTTAACTTCTCACATACATATTTACTGACAAAATCCTTCAAAACTTTTTTTACTCATTCTTCAAGATTTTTAAGCTACTCAAACACATTCTCTGTGAAGCTTATTCTACTCCATCAAAACTGATTCATCTCTCCTCTGTGCCACCATAATACTTAACTATACCTTTATTACTATACTTTTCATATTGTTACATAATTTTTTGTATACATCTATGTGTTGTCTACCAGATCATAATCTTAAGAACAGAGACTATACTCTTCTTAGTTCACTGCAAATATGTATCTTTAGGTTGAGAAGGCAGTAGACCAATATAGTTATGAAAAAGAGATATCCCTTAAAACACAAAAAGATGCAGATATTTTAATCCCTATCTTCTTATTGTTCTTTCTTCCATGCTCTTTTACAGATTAGAAATAGCTAGGCTATCTAAAGGTATAAGACGGAAGTAGGAGAAAAGTTTCCTTTGTTTATATGCCTGGGAATACTTACAGAGCTCTAAGGGTCTACTGTTATTTACAGACCAAAGAAAAGCAGCTTGGCTTAGATACTTCCAAAGAAGATTTGAGAGAAGGAACAAAATTAGCGTTACCATTCTACTCTAAAATTTCCAAATATAGAAATTGGTATGTAGCACTTACAGTACTTTAAGTGACTCATGGGAATATGAACTCTGCTCATTCTGAACAGTTAAGAATACTATGACAGAAACTCAGAAGACCTAGAAGGGAAGAACAGGAACTGGTGGAGGAGGGTATGGAAAAAATTATAAGTTTCTTCTTCTCATTTCCAGAGTATACTCCAATAGAACAAGCCTACCAAATAATACATTGTGAACCACCAATAGGTCTCAGAACCATACCTGCTCAATCATAAATCAGTCTTTGAGGTGGGCCACAGCACTGTAAAAACTCCAGAAGGCACCATTCCACAAAATACAACACGAAAGGCAGCCTCTGAAGTTTACAAGTTGGTAGACTTGCATGAAGAGAATTACAACAAGAAGCCAATCTACTCCCTCACTCCAGCTGATTTATGAAATTAAAAACTCTGATGAGAAGTTACAAGGTTACGAGCCTCTACTCCAGACAAACTAAAAATTCTTATTTCCCTTCAGTCAAAAAGCTAATGGGGAACACATGCCAAATTACTTGTTATGACTTAATGGTTAAAAGGTTCTTACAGAATTTTTCCCAAGTGAAGCAGACAAACGTGTTTTTACCATTAACAAAGTCAATAAAATGCTAGGCCTCAAAAAAGATATTCAAAACAAAGTAGAAAAGACCTACACTTGTCATACTCTATACAGCCTTGACTATTAAACGTTAAGCCAGAAAACAAAGAGACCAAGGTCAAATAAAACGAGATCTGGCTGGGTGCAGTGGCTCACGCCTGTAATCCCAGCACTTTGGGAGGCTGAGGCAGGCAGATCACGAGGTCAGGAGTTCGAGACCAGCCTGGCCAACAGGGTGAAACCCTGTCTCTACTAAAAATACAAAATTAGCTGGGTGTGGTGGCATGTGCCTGTAATCCTAGCTACTCGGGAGGCTAAGGCATGAGAATTGCCTGAACCAAGGAGGCAGATGTTGCAATGAGCCGAGATTGTGCCACTGCACTCCAGCCTGGTGACAGAACAAGACTCTGTCTCAAAAATAAAGAAATAAAAATAAATAAATAAAATAAATGAGATCTAGAGATCTGGAGCATCAGTGGAAAAAAAGTACTCCTATATAAATATAAAAGGAATCTATGTCTTCTCTGATTATGTCTTCTCTATCTGATCTATAAAGTTGAAAATTTGAGAAGAGATATAATCATTTTTAAAACTAAAATAAACAGATTTAGTCAATATATCTCAGAAAATCAGTCACAGAGGTATTATTTAGGAAAAAATTCAAGTGTTATTCCTCTAATAGAATATTAAAAATAGGGCTGGGCGCAGTGGCTCATGCCTGTAATCCCAGCACTTCGGGAAGCCGAAGCGGGTGGATCAAAATTAGTCAGGTATGGTGGCACATGTCTGTAATCCTAGCTACTCAGGAGGCTGAGGCAGGAGAATCGCTTGAACCCAAGAGGCGGAGGTTGCAGTGAGCCAAGATAGCACCATTGCACTCCATCCTGGGCAACAAGAGCAAAACTCCATCTCAAAAACAAAACAAAACAAAAATACATACATACATACATATATAAAAACAGATTTAAGAATCTGTTCAGAACCCATATAAATTCTCTAGCAATGAGTTGTGACAACACATGTGCACATGTGAAGTGCTATTCATCCAGGGAAGCTCATTAGAGACTTGATGTCCAGGGTTTTTATTGGGGGCTGGCCACATGGGCACCTTCTTCCTCGCAGTACCAAAATTCTAGACTTCCAAAAGGAAAGCAGGTGTTCAGCATAGCTACTCTTAGGAAGGCCTGCTTACAAGGCTTACATCTGGCAACCATGACTAGTAAACAGTTCCCTACAGTGAGATAAACTTTCCCTAAATAACAAGAATGGCTCACTGTGCCTAAACTGTTTATATAAACTATGTGGTTTATGCTGAACACCTGTGTTTTGTCCTTGCATATAAAGTTTGTGTGTGGGAAAGGGTTAACACAGCAGGCCTGAGACTGACTGTTACGGAGCCAGCAAGCAGCAGAATTTAGGGAAGCAAATGGATGAAGGAAGAAAGATTCAAAGGCCTAAAGAGGAATAGAAGAGATAGGGAAAGCAGTGGTCATTTGGACATGTTCAGGTGATGTTATTAACAAAGTATATGCAAGGAATAAGCAAAGGAAAAAACAGTTCTTCTCAAATAAGATTCTCCCTCAATCAGGAGCTCTCTAAGAAATCCAGAAATACACAATATACCTTCCCTTTTTAAAAGGATAATACTCTAAACACATTGTTGCAAGAACAAATCCCTGCGCCCCAAAGGTGGAAAGCAGGACAAGGAACTACAATTTCAATCTTGACTGTGTTACCAAACTAGCTCCTTGACATTCTAGAGTTTAACTTCACCAATCAGACCACAACCACCTACCAAACAGGGGCAATGCTCTCCTCTCCAGTTGACCTATGTCAGTCTTGCAGAATCAAAGGTATCATCCAAAAGTATACAATACTTAAGCAATTATCTATTTCCCTCCAATACTCTACAGACACTTCAGAAGTGAGTTCTCCTCATCTGGACACTCCTTCTTTCTATATATCCTTCCTAAAACTATATTATAAGTTATCTGCTGGTTCTTTCATGTTTTTATACCTCCTCCCCAGGTCTTTTATAACAAATTATTCCAGCTGCTTGCTTCCTACCAAGAAACAAATATAAAGCTTTCTTTTTCCCAATTTCTCTAGGTAAACATGTCACAAAATAATCACTCAATAATAATAATCTTGGTAACTTTTCAAACCATAAACAATTATTTCTTTCATTTAAAAATGTTGAAAATACTTTCTTCTACCCACTCTCTCCCTCCCCCACAGTTAATTGCTAAATAAACATATGTTAAAGGAGGAGAGAAAGGCAGATTAAAGCAACCATGGTTGGAACCTCGAATACCAGGATAGAAGAGCTACAGTGAAGGCAGAGAAAAGAATACCAAACCCAGTCAAGACCAAAGGTATTTTCCAAATGTTCCTACTTCTTCCCAGTAAACCATCTGCAGACTCCAAGTGCAAGCAGAAGCATCTACAAATGACATTTTCATTGGCTTTCAGTTCTTTTTAATAGCAGAACACTTTATTTTCCTTTCCCCATAATATTTTACATAGTATCTTAATATTTAAAACACATAGGAAAATGAGTCAGTCTAATTAAGAGAAGACTAGGAAACCTCAAGCCTAGACTATTAGGCCTGCCTGATCCATTTTCCCTTCTAAGCCCTCCTACAGCAACACCTGAGACACTGAAGAGCGATTTCATGGGACAGTCTGAGAACATTTTTATCTGAGAACATAATTATCTAGAGGAATCCTCAAAGCCAAAGTCAAAGAGAATGTACAAAGAACTGCTAAAGTTAATACAGAGGCAAAGTTAGAATTTTTTAGCTAGCTAGAATCCTAGTTAGGGACAGCTAGGATTTTCTATCACAACTTGAAAGTACTGAATCAATAAGTTGATAGTATATATTAATAAAATTAAGGTATGTACCTGAAATAGCAAACAACTTTTATCTCAATACCTATATTAGATAGTACCTTTCTTCAAAAGCATTTTCGTATATTCTTTCTTATTTTTAAACATATAAAATAATATTTATTATATGTAGAAAATGTGTAAAATTCAGTAAAGTTTTTAAAAGTTACTGCAATTTACTACTTCATTTATTTCAACATTCTGCTATGATGCAAACAGTATCACCATTTTTAAAATAAGGAAATCCAAAGAACAGCAGAGTAAAAAATACTCTAGCATAAAGTAGTTCTATATACATACATAAACAAAACTTGGATTAAAAATTAGTATGAGAATCGGAGACTGGAAAAATCCCTTCAAACTGGAATTTCAGGGAGAGCTCCACTGAAATGATGAGATCAGAACTAATTTTAAAGATTGGAAGAGGGATTGGAAAGTCAGGAAAAAAAAAAGGGCAAAGGTCAGGCCTAGAAAACAAAAGTGCATTAATGCCATCAAACAGGCCTGAAAACACAGCAGTAGTGATTGCTAGCTCTGAAAATTAAAATCAAGGCAAGAGAAAAACTTTTTTCAGGGAGGAAGGAGAAACTAGCTGGCAGAAATTATCTTGAGCAAATGCTTGATTAGGTAAAAGCATCTCTTTGCACTGCTACATTATCAAACCTCCTGATGGCATGAGCTACCCCAGCTAATAAACAGCTAACGTTTATTAAGACCAAACAATTTTTTGACAATTTAAAACTCTTGATGGAATCTGACTTATAATTTCAGCTGGGAGTTTTAATTTGCCCTCTAAAAAAAGAATGCTTATAAGTAGATAAACCATCACACTTACCTTGTATTTGCATTCACTTCTCCCTTCTTCTAATAGATAAAAAGGGGATAACTAGAATTTAGATGATCGGCCAAAAGAAAGAATGGGACTGCTTTCACTTTGTGGGCCCCATATCACATCTTTTTACCTCCAAAGTATTTTGAAATTCTGAATTTTGTCTTCAAAGGCAGGATTTCTACCTCAGTGTCAAGAATTAATCTCAATAAGCAAATATCTGAATGACAAGATGACTTTTATGTTAGTCTTACTGATGATAGGACATTACAAATTATATATAGCCTTATTTTTTCTTTACCTGTTTCTCAAGCCTGTTCCATTGCCACAGCCCCCACCAACCAAAGTCTGCAAAGAAGGTAAAGCTGAACGGCTTAGCTGTTGCCGACTAGGGCCCCTCCTTCCACCGGGCATGTCCAGGAACCAGTCTGCTTCCAGTGCCACCTGTAGTTGCAACCCAGGTTAATGGTTGTCAACCAGTTTCAATTCTGAACGATAACAAAAACATTTAAATATCAGTAGACTATTTTTAAAGTAGGCAACAAAACAACGAGAAAGAAAAAGTGAGCAGGCCTTACAAAAGAAGATTTTCAAACGAATGTTCCCAGTGTCTACTACCTACGTTATTTGAATTAAAGGACCATTGAGACTCTAATGGGTCAAACCCTAAGTTCTGATCTAAGCTCTGTTAAGCTTTAGGCAAGTCATGATTTGTGTCTTTTGTCAATTGATTCGTATCATATATAAAATATTATAATCAGATAGAAGTTTAAAAGAAACATTATATCTTACACATTTCCTGCTCAATGTTTCACACTTAAAATTCCTTGAAATATAGAAGAATCGGCATTTTATAAAACATTAGGTTTTGTTATCAAGGGATATGGGTTGTGAGTTCAGATGGTCACATATTATCTGACCTTACCCGAATAAGTTAACTTCTGAGTGTGTTTCTTCACTGTGGGAAAAAAAAAAAGTGTTCCCTGTTCTGTAGAGGTTGTCAGGACTGAGGAAGTGGAATGAAACGGTACCAGTAGTTCTCTTAACTGTTTAAAAGTAAAACTGTTCAAGTGGTATCTCTATATGTTAGGGTTAAAATATTGAAAGTAACTCTTTAAGTGGATGTCCGCTCCAGAAAAGCTGGTGTAAAATCATATAGAAATTACTGAAACTGCAAGATTAAGAGGCAAGTAAAAGATAAAGATCCTCACTGGAGACAAAAAAAAAGTTATTTTCATCATTCTACGGCAAATATCATGATTCTGCCAATATGGATACCAATGTTTCCTAAACAATACAACTAAAACCCCAAGGATGACACTGGAAAAACCCTTGTTTTCAAGTGCTCCCTATTCCTCCTAACAGCTTTTGGCTGTAAACTAATCCCAAGTGAAACAAAGCATTCAAACCGCTGGATGCAGGGGCTGCTGGTCCTTGCTCCATTAACGAGCAGAGGGAAAGAAAAGTGCAGGAAAAAACCTGGGACGGAAGAGGTGAGACTATGGGGTGGGGTGGGGTGGACTGCAGGAGACCACAAACTTCAGCAGACTGGTCCCAAAGAGAAGTCCGCAGAGAGGTGGACAAAGCAGTCTCCGCCGCACATCCAAGAGGGCCGAGGCAGGTCCAGGACAGCTGGACCTTGCGGCAGCTCAGTAATACTCACGCATGGAAAAGTCCCAGCCGGTGGGGCGGGATCCCTAGAAAGCGGCGACAACTTTACAGACTGGACCCCAGGTAAGGGAACTCCCTCCCCGCGTTGAAACGCTGCAAACCAGCTGCTTGGACGCAGGCAGCCCCCGCCTAGAGAATCAAGAAAAGGTGTCCAGGCTTCGGGCTGCCAGACTCAGACCCAGACTCCGAAGCAGTTCCAGTGCCAGAGCTAAAGCTAGAGCCAGAGCCTGATACCTTCAGCACCCATCCCCAGCCTCCATTACCGCGAAGCTGAGCAGACGTGGCAGCGCACGGCGATGACGTCAGCTACGCGACCGCGGGCCGCCCCAGCGGCGAGTAGGCCACCGGAACCAGCCTGCACGCCAACCCCTCCCACTTGCACCTACGCAGTGGGGTTCGCCCGCTCCTCTCGACTCGCGGTCCCGCCCCTTCCGGCCAGTATTGGCCAACGCATTTCCTCCCTTGGCCTCAGTCAGCTAGCGGCTACAAGGTGCGGGTACCGTGCTACTGATCCTTCTTGTTGTCTCTTGGACTCCATGTAATAACCATGTACAAGTTATCACCCCCAATTCACAGATGAGTATAGATTAGGAGGTGTCACCTAGGGTGACGTCATTGTTAAGTGAGGGAGCCCAAGTCATGAAGTCATGCGTCAGCATCCAACCCTGCGCTTATTGTTTGCTAAGAACTAGACAGATGCTGTGGATACAAAGTCTCAGAGTCTAGTAGAAGAGAGGAGACACCAAGAAAATACAGTAATTACCATTTGTTACAATAAATGCAATATTAAAAGTATGTCCAAGGTCCAGAGATAGCATGCAACACTAATGAATTCTGTCGGATGGTGGTGGTGTCAATACCAGGAAAAGCTTTGCTAAGAGCTTGGGGTTTCAGCCAAGACTCCACAAGGCATAGGGGCTTTGTGGGAGAATGGCAGTCCTCCTGGAGAAGTGGCAGATTAAAAAGGTAAAGATCTGTGAGCAACGTCATGATGAGTTCAGAAATTGCCAATAGTTTGATATTAGAAAAAGTAAAAGTGTCAAAAGGAGCATTTGTGTAATCTTTCACTCCAGAGATTTTAAGCTCCTTAATAGAAAGTTGTTTGTATTGACTGCATGATTAACCTTTATTAAGAATTTGTTGTGTCAGGCACTGGATTAGTAGCTTTACACATTTCATTTAAATCTCACAACATTTTGATAGTTTCTACTATGGTTCCTATTTTACAGAAGAAACTGAAGTTGTTGAAAATAGCCTTCCTGGCCAGGCAGGATGGCTCATGACTACAATTCCAACACTGGGAGGCCAAGGCAGGAGGATTACTTGAGCCCAAGAGTTGGAGACCACCCTGAGCAATATAGTGGGACCTTGTCTCTAAAAAAAAAGTTAAAAAATCAGTCGGTCACGGTGGCTCATGCCTGTAGTCCCACCTACTTGGGAGGCTGAGGTGGGAGGACCACTTGAGCCCTGGAGGTCGAGTTTGCAGTGAGTCGAGATCGTGCCACTGCACTCCAGCCTGGGCAACAGAGAGAGACCCCGTCTCAAAAATAATAATAATAATAATAGAAAAAAAAGAAAAAAAAATAGCCTGGCTAGTAAGTGCCAGAACCAGAATTTAGAGCCAGAATGACTGATATCAAAACCAGTAAATTTACTAATATTCCCAAATATTCCTAATGTCCTAAAGTATCACAGAGCTGTCACTTAGGAATACACAGAAGTCTCCAGCTTAGGGTGGTTTGACTCACAATTTTTCGACTTTATGATGGTGCAAAACCAACACTCGTTCAGTAGAAACTGTACTGCCAGTACTCATACAACCGTTGTGTTTTTTTTTCATTTTTAAGTACAGTCATGTGTCCCATAACGATGTTTCAGTCAATGAAAGACCACATAAATGATGGTGAGCCCATGAGAGTATAATAGAACTGAAAAATTCTTATTGACTAATGATGTAGCTGTCTTTATGTTGTAGTGCAGTGTATCCTGGTGTACACAAACCTGCACTACCAGTTGTATAAAAGTATAGCACAGGCAATTATGTACAGTATAGCATACTAAATAATGATAATAAATTACTTTGTTACTGGT
The DNA here is from genome assembly GCF_000951035.1 of Colobus angolensis palliatus. Classification (NCBI taxonomy): domain Eukaryota; kingdom Metazoa; phylum Chordata; class Mammalia; order Primates; family Cercopithecidae; genus Colobus; species Colobus angolensis. The sequence continues at coordinate 6,567,944 of NW_012115044.1, forward strand.
TTATGTATTTACTATACTATACGTTTATTGTTATTTTAGATTGTACTCCTTCTACTTATTTTAAAAAATGAAAGTTAACTGTAAAACAACCTTGGACAGGTCTTTCAGAAGGTATTCCAGAAGAAGGCATTGTTATAGGAGATGGCAGCTCCATCTGTGTTACTGCCCCTAAAGATCTTCCAGAGGGACAAGATGTGGAGGTAAAAGATAGTGATATTGATGATCCTGACCCTGCATAGGCCTGACCCAAACACACACATGTGTGTTTGCGTATTAGTTTTCAACAAAATAGTTTAAAAAGTGAAAAAGAAAATAAAACATTTTAGAAATAGAAAAAAAAGCTTATAGAATAAAGATAGAAAGAAAGAAAATAGGTCAGGTGCAGTGGCTCATGTCTATAATCCCAGCACTTTGGGAGGCCAGGAGTTTAACAGCAGCCTGGCCAACATGGCGAAACCCTGTTTCTACTAAAAATACAAAAATTAGCCAGGTGTCATGGTGAACACCTGTAATCCCAGCTACTCAGGAGGCTGAGGCATGAGAATTGCTTGAACCTGGGAGGCAGAAGTTGCAGTCAGCTGAGATCACACCACTACACTCCAGCCTGGGCAACAGTGTGAGACTGTCTCAAAAAGAAAAAAAAAAAAATGAAAGAAAATATTTTTGTACAGCTGCACAATGTGCTTGCGTTTTAAGCTAAGTTATTACAAAGTCAAAAAGTTGAAAAAAATTAAAAAGTTTGTACAGTAAAAAGTTACAGTAAGCTAATTTATTACTGAATAAAGAAAAATATGTTTATAAGTTTAGTATGGTCTAACTATAGTGTTTATAAAATCTATAGTAGCATAATGTCCTAGCTGTTCACATTTACTCACCACTCACTGACTCATTCAGAGCAACTTTCAGTCCTGCAAGCTCCATTCATGGTAAGTGCCTTATACAGGTGTATAATTTTTACTCATTTACTGTACCTTTTCTACATTTAGATACACAAATACTTACCATTGTGTTAGAATTGCCTGTAATATTCAGTACATTAACATGCTGAATAGGTTTGTAGCCTAGGAGCAATAGGCTATAGCAAATATCCTCAGTATGCAGTAGGCTATACTAGGTAGGTTTGTGTAAGTATACTCTATGATGTTCACACAACACCAAAATTGCCTGACACATTTCTCAAAACATATTCCCATTGTTAAACAACACATGACTGTACTGCACACCTTCCTGGAAGTAGAAAAAAATTTGACTAAAGTTTCATTTGGATTCCAGAAGAAATATGCTGTAGTTTTGGGGATACATTTTTTCTTCCTCTCTATTCACCCAAAGTGAGCCTCACTCATACAAAAACTGGGTGGTTCTGCCCTGGTGGAATATAGACCAAATGCCCATATGGGTGTAATATGTGACTGATATGGCCCATTCCTATGTAATCAACATTATTTTCTCTTCCACCATTCCTTAACGTGCATCCTAAAGCCGCTACTACTGTCAAGCTAAATTTGATCCCCACCTTCTGCATATTATGGCTCCCATATTTTTAGTGAGTCCAGAACAATATTCCTTAGCTGCAACATATCCTTTTCTTCCGTACAAAATACACCCCTCCTACCCCTTTCTCCAGATTTCCACTTCATGTTGATCTTTTCCTCCGCTGGAACCAGTGGCACTTAACTATTGCCTTAAATTGTAAACTATCTCTAAGGAAGCATATTTGTCTTCCCTACTAGTTCTAAACACCTGGGAGCACAGATTTGATCTTGTATTTCTCTGTATTTCCATATTTCCACAAAGCTTAGGGATATAACCATGTACATTTTAGAAAATAGATAAATATGGCTGGGTGCGGTGACTCACGCCTGTAATCCCAGCACTTTGGGAGGCCGAGACGGGCAGATCACCTGAGGTCTGGAGTTCGAGAAGAGCCTGACCAATATGGAGAAACCCTGTCTCTACTAA
>NW_012115044.1:6574561-6575280 GCF_000951035.1 Colobus angolensis palliatus
AAAAAAAAAAAAAAAAAAAAAATCTAATTGGCTTTTATTAGTGATTCATGAATCAGGCAGCATCTCAGCTATGAAACAGAAAAGTGTTCCAATGAGCTGAGCAGAAGGGGTTGGGCTTATAGGCAGAAAAGGGCTGAAGAAAGCAGAAATAAGGAACAAAAAGCAGATTGGTCATTTTGAAGTTACTTTCTTTAAAGAGTTACATCAGAGGGGGCTTCTTTATCATGCCAGCAAAGGTATATGGGCCCCTTCTCCTATTTGTTGGAAAACTGGCCTCTTTTACAGTTGAGTTTAATTATGTGGCACCTAGGACAAGTGCCTCCATTCTGATTTTGTCTACTGTCTTGAGGCCTAGTGCCAGAGATCAGTCCCAAACAACGACCTGCTATAAACTTTAATACCACTGATATTTTTCCCTACGTCTAAGTCCCCCCAGCTGTTATAAATTCATATTACAGCCGGGCGCAGTGGCTCAAGCCTGTAATCCCAGCACTTTGGGAGGCCGAGACGGGCGGATCAGGAGGTCAGGAGATCGAGACTATCCTGGCTAACACGGTGAAACCCGGTCTCTACTAAAAAATACAAAAAAAAAAGCTAGCCGGGCGAGGTGGCGGGCGCCTGTAACCCTAGCTACTCCGGAGGCTGAGGCAGGAAAATCACTTGAACCCAGGAGGCAGAGGTTGCAGTGAGCTGACATCTCACCATTGCACTCCAGCCTG
>NW_012115044.1:6582880-6665974 GCF_000951035.1 Colobus angolensis palliatus
CCCTCTCTGACCTTCAGTTTTCTGGCTGCAGACCTATTTTCCCAGGGATGCCAGGGAAGGAGGATAGGCAACTGGTCCATTGGTTTATTCTCCCCACCTTCCTGGCGCAGCCTTCTCAGGGAAACTCCGCCTCAAGGCGACTGGAGGAGGGGCGCGGGGGGAGGAGGCAGGGTGGCCATCTTTGTGCGGGGCCGCGCTTCCGCCAGCGCCGCGGCGGGGAATCTGCAGTAGGTCGGCTGGCGATGGAGTGGTGGGCTAGCTCGCCGCTTCGGCTCTGGCTGCTGTTGTTCCTCCTGCCCCCAGCGCAGGGCCGCCAGAAGGAGTCAGGTGGGCTCCGGGCAGTGCTGAGCCTGCCCCTTGGGCTCGTGGTCTGGTCGTAGTCCCGAGGCGCTCCTCTGCGCGGCCGGCGCCCAGGAAGATGCTGTGGCCGCCGTAGCTAGGATCTGGGCAGAGGGCACCGGGGCGCCTTGCGGCGGAGAGTGAGGTGCCGGGGTCTCTGCTCTTGCTCTGGACGCTGGAGAGTAACCCATCCCCCAGAATTCAGAATGACAGGGAGGAGAGGGAATTCCCCGTTCACCCGCAGGAGGCGTTGCCACTGCTTGGCTACTCTGGACCTGCCTGAAGCACTGAGGGTCGGGGATGGGGGCGAATGTCGTGCGCGCGCGCGTGTGTATATGCGTTGCCAGAAGACAAGAAGAGGGGTTTAATGTCTGTAGCTTTTAACTGATCCTCTTTGTGGAGTTCAATTTGATTAGTAGAAAGTGATAGTCCGCGTCACTATCCATAGCATTCTGACGGTTGGGCGTTAAGCTTGGGAATTTTCCAGTTTCTTGGACACCTGACACCCGGGTAGAGGAACAGACTTGACATAAGTGTGAGTTACACACACAAAAATTCCTCCCTGGCGTTTCGTTTCCATCAGTTGGATGGGAAGGGGATTTCTGAAAGTTTTGGTCCTCTGTTGCTTCTGCCTGTGTGGTGTTAGCAAATAACGCTCAGGAGACTTTTTTTTAACTCTCATTTACTTCACTTTTTAAAGGTTCAAAATGGAAAGTATTTATTGACCAAATTAACAGGTCTTTGGAGAATTACGAACCATGTTCCAGTCAAAACTGCAGCTGCTACCATGGGTGAGTTATTTTCTTTGATGTGTCTTTGAGAGTTTAGTTGCTGTCACAGGAAGTATTCTAACATCCTCGAGAGATTTTGGTTGCAGTGGTCAGAAAGGTAAGGATGTTTTTCTCTTTCTAGGGAATAAAAATGCTCTGGGATGGGAAAGGCTCAGGTGGTCTCAGCCTAACCACTGACTGGCTGTGGGATTCAGTGCATGTGCATCTGTTTTTCCCACTGGGCTGCAAGCTTCCTGAGGTCAGGGTCTGTGTCTTATTTGTTGTTGTCTCCCTGGTGCTAGCCCTCAGTACGTGCTCAATAAATATTGTTGAGGAAATAAACCCATCTATAGCTGAATCTAGTCCTAAATTTCATGATGGTTATCTTTAGAAAATGCACGTCAGGCTGGGCATGGTGGTTCATGCCAGTAATCCCAGCACTTTGAGAGGCCATGGCCGGTGGATCACCTGAGGTCAGAAGTTCGAGACCAGCCTGACCAACATGTTGAAACCCTGTCTCTACTAAAAATACAAAAATTAGCTGGGCGTGGTGGTGTGTGCCTGTAGTCCCAGCTACTCAGGAGGCTGAGGCAGGAGAATTGCTTGAACCCAGGAAGCAGAGGTTGCATTGAACCCAGATCACGCCACTGCACCCCAGCCTGGGCGACAGAGTGAGACTCCGTCTCAGAGAGAGAATGCACCTCAGGGCCGGGATGAGGTATGGTAGATAGATAACTCTGAAAACAGACTTGGGTGTTAGTGCCGGTACTCCCACTGGTTACCCCTGTGCCAAGCCACTTCAACTCCTCTGGGTCTCAGATTCTTCATCAGCTAAATAACAGGGTCTTTTAAGCTCCGCTTTATGTTATTTTTGACTCCTCAAAAAATTCCCTGGATGCTTATACTTATTAAAAACTTACTATGCACTCAACTTTAAAAGGAATATAAAATAGTGTAATTTTGGTTACTGCTGTCAGGCTATCAGAGTAAGGGGGTATTGGGGAGAGCGTGGACCAGACAGACCAGAACAAGAGAGTCTTGTTATACTTGCTATACTGTAAGGCAGAAACTTCACCTCCTGTGGGATTGGGAGGAGATGCCAGGAGGACTGAAGTGACTAGAAGGACACAGGTGTGGCATGAGTGGTGAAAGAGGAATACAGAACTGCCAAGGGAGGGGCAATCCAGATGGAGGGAGGAAGAAGAGACATTGACCCACTTTTTACTTTTTATTGCTTTATTGCCATTGATGTTTCAGATTACCTACAGGGCTTCTAGGGAAGAGGGGCTCATTCTCACCCTTGATTCTTTCCTTCCACTTACTGTGTTCTCTAATACAAAACCTAAATGCATTTAGGAAGTAGGTGGAATGGCACCACTCTCTTGGCCTGCTTTCCTTGATGACTCCCATTCTTTCCCAGTGTCATAGAAGAGGATCTAACTCCTTTCCGAGGAGGCATCTCCAGGAAGATGATGGCAGAGGTAGTCAGACGGAAGCTAGGGACCCACTATCAGATCATTAAGAACAGGCTATACCGGGAAAATGACTGCATGTTCCCCTCAAGGTAAGAGTTACGAGGTAGATATATCTTCTGACTTTATTACATATAGGCTTACCTGATACCCTTTTATAGAGGAGCCAATTCATGGGACTAGCAAGCAGATCCCCCCTCCCATTTCAGGCAGACTATGAAATAGTGACAAGCTCTTCTCCTTGCCTGGGAATTTTTCTTGCGAGCTACTCTCAAAGCCTGTCTCCTCTGTGAGACTTGGCTCATCACTGGTAGTACTGGTGGTGGCTCTGCCTCTTCTGCTTCTTCCCTGGGATACAGTAGCAGCAGGATACAGGCCGATGAGGCCTAGCAGGAGGGAGCTGGAGTGAAGGAGGAGGAGGAATTGGTTGAATGTCTGTCATGGGCCTGTGTAGTTCTAGATACTGAATATTCAAGGGGAGGTGGTAGAGTCAAGAGGAGTAACTAGATGGGGTGTGGTTGCTCCCACCTGTGATTCCAGCACTTTGTGGTGGATTGCTTGAGCCCAGGAGTTTGAGACCAGCCTGGATTGTGACAAATAATCTGACAGAGTGGCAAATAATATGACAGAGTGAGACCCTGTCTATAAAAAAATATAAAAACTAAAAAACAGGAGTGACTAGTGCTGCAAATTACGCCAGCCAGGACTTCAGAAATTCAGGTGTGAGACCCGAGGTGCCATGTCATTTGGCTGAAGGCAGGGTGGTAGGCAGGGAGGGTCGTGGGCTGAGCGTGGAGGTTGGGTTTAGGCAGCATTGCATTTTGGAGTTTTTTTTTTTTTTTTTAACTCAAATCTTTATAAAATTAGAAGATACAAAACTCAGAGGGCATAATATTCCCTTATGTAAGAGCATCTTTCTAAACAATCCCTATTCTGTCATTAAAAGTAAAATAAATGTGCAGAGTTGCAAAAAAATTATCAATTTGTACATAAAGATTTATATTATTTGTATTTAATAACAACTTTGTAACAATTTAATATTTACTGTTATAAATATGTAAACAAGGCCGGGTGTGGTGGCTCAGGCCTGTAATCCCAGCACTTTGGGAGGCCAAGACAGGCAGATCACCTGAAGTCAGGAGTTCGAGACCAGCCTGACCAACATGGAGAAACCCTGTCTTTACTAAAAATACAAAATTTGCTGGGTGTGGTGGCGCGTGCCTGTCATCCCAGCTACTCAGGAGGCTGAGGCAGGAGAATCGCTTGAACCCGGGAGGCAGAGGTTGCAGTGAGCTGAGATTGTGCCATTGCACTCCAGCCTGGGCAGCAAGAGTGAGTGAATGAATGAATGAATAAATAAATAAATAAATAAATGTAAACAGGAAAACAGGCTGGGCATGGTGGCTTGTGCCTATAATCCCAGCACTTTGGGAAGTCAAGGCAGGAAGATCGCTTGAGCTCAGAAGTTCAAGATGAGCCTGGGCCACATGGCAAAACCTTATCTCTACAAAAAATACAAACATTAGCTGGGTGTGGTGGCATGTGTTTGTAGTCCTAGCTACTTGGGAGACTGAAGTGAGTGGATCACCTGAGCCCAGGAGGTCAAGACTGCAGTAAGCCTGAGCCATGATTATGCCACTGCACTCCAGCCAGGGTGACAGAGCAAGACCTGTCTCAAATAAATAATAATTTATTTTATTTATTTAATAAAATAAATGGCATAAGAACATTTATTTTTAATGCCACATTAAAAAAAAGTGGCATAAGAACAATGAAAAAGAAAAAGAAAGATTATTTAATATCCCACAACCCTGAGGAAATCAGTTACCCTTTGGCTATCAGATATCAGGGGAAATAAGGTTGTAGAGGAAAAAATAATTAAGGTATTTTAAACAGACATTTGTTTCATTATTTGGGACTCAATAGTAGAGACTTTAAATATAAATTGTGAGCCTGGGGCAATTTTTAATTTCCACAAATGAGAAAGAAAATAAGAATATAGACATTGTTGGACTTTGAAAGCTTACCCAATGTTTAATAGTTTGCTGAACAATTGCCAAATGAAATGAAATGCTTTCAAAGTTTCTGAAAGGCACAATTCTCTTCTTCCTGAGCTCAGAACATTTTGATCATAATCATGAGCTTAGAAATGTTCTGAAGGGAGTACAGTACCTTTCTTTAGCAATAAAGTAATGTATATTTCCAATGACACTGAAAGTTCCCTATCCTAGCTACACGTACAACTAAGGAAAACAGAGAGGGACAAAATACAAATAGAATGCAGTATTCCAGAACACAATACTGAATGAAATGCACACAGTTGTATGATATCTCAAAGATTCCCGTATAGCTAGAAATAATATCTTTCTAGGTCTAGATATGATTCTTTTTTTTTTTTTTGAGAGGGAATCTCACTCTGTTATGCAGGCTGGCTGGAGTGCAGTGGCGTGATCTCGGCTCACTGCAACCTCCGCCTCCCAGGTTCAAGCGATTCTCTTGCCTCAGCCTCCTGAGTAGCTGGGACTACAGGCGCCCGCCACTACGCCTGGCTAATTTTTGTATTTTTACTAGAGACAGGTTTTCACCTTGTTGATCAGGCTGGTCTCAAACTCCTGACCTTGTGATCCACCTGCTTCAGTCTCCCAAAGTGCTGGGATTACAGGCAGGTCTAGATACTTTTAATCTATCCAGTTTCAGAAACCTATGTGACATTTTAAAAATTCAGTTTTGAATAAAATAAAATATAAACTCCACATTTCAAGGATGAGCAGAGGAACCAGAGATTTATCTAATTCTAGAGACAAGTCATTTCAAAACTGAGTTGTAATGGTATTTTTTAATAACAGCCTTATTGAGGTGTGGTTAACATAAATTACATGTAAAGTATAGAATGTTCCCACAACAAAAAAAGTATATGAGGCTATGTTAATTAACTTGATATACTCATTCCACAATGTAAACATATATCAAAACATTACATTGTATCCTGTAAATATATACAATTATTATTTATCAATTAAAAATAAAACCTACAGTGTACACTAAGTCTTCATGTATGTTTATGCCAAGATAATGAACCTTCCATCACAACCAAAATATTCTTTCTGCCTCTTTGCAGTCCCTGTCTCCTGCATCTCCCTGTCTCCCTCTCCTCCCCATGCCCCACCTTCAGGCAGCTGATGACTACTTTCTCGAATTATGGATTATTTTCTAGAGTTTTCTATAAATGGAATTATTTAAGAGAGTACTATTTTAAAAGCCAAATGTGGCTGGGCATGGTGGATCACACCTATAATCCCAGCACTTTGGGAGGCTGAGGTGAGTGGATCACCTGAGGTCAGGAGTTCAAGATCACCCTGGTCAACATGGTGAAACCCCGACTCTACTAAAAATACAAAAAAATTTATCCAGGCATGGTGGCAGGCACCTGTAATCCCAGCTACTTGGGAGGCTGAGGCAGGAAAATTGCTTGAACCTGGGAGGCAGAGGTTACAGTGAGCTGAGACCACGCCATTACACTCCAGCCTGGTCAACAAGAAAGAAACTCCATCTCAAAAAATAAAAAATTAAATTAAATTAAAAGCCAAATGTGAAAGAAATATGAGTGTTTTAGCTGTAATGTATAAGTTGTACTGCAACTTTTTAAAAACTTTTTAACTAGATTTTTTTTCTTTTAGTGTCAAAGAATGTTACATGCACTTTGGATATGTAAAATATCCAAATATTTTAGCATGGTAAAATAAAAAAACAGAGAGGGACAAAATACAAATTGAATGCAGTATTCCAAAACACAATCCTGAATGAAATACACACAGTGGTATGATATCTTGAAGATTCCTATATAGCTAGAAATAATATCTTTCTAGGTCTAGATACGATCCTTTTTTTTTTTTTTTTGAGAGGGAATCTTGCTCTGTCACCCAGGCTGGAGCCTGGCTGCCTCTTTGCAGTCCGTCTCTCCTGCATCTCCCTGTCTCCCTCTCCTCCCCATGCCCCACCTTCAGGCAGCCAATGACTATTTTACCATGCTAAAATATTTGGATACCTCCAAAAGACATTCAGTGAAAAGGAAGTTTCTCTTCCACCTCAGACCGCTAGTCCCTGAGACCTCTTTTCAAAAAACGATAAGAATTGTGTGTCTTGTATATCCTTCTAGAAATAGTCTATACATATACAAGCATCTAGACTTATCAGCAAACTAAAACGTGCTCTATCTTCTGTTCTGCACTTAGGTTTCTTCTCCATATAACAGTAGATTTTGAGATTGTTCCATAAGAGTCCATAGAGAACACCTCACTTTTTCATGGCTGCATAATAGTTTATTATATGGATTTCTTTATTCACCCCTCTATCAGTGGACATTTAGATTATCCCTCACCACATCCCTTTGCTTTTTGGATAATGCAAGCAATGCTGCAGTGAACATCCTTGTTACCGTGAACACTCATGTAAATATATATGTAGGCTAAATTCCTAGAAGTATAATAACTAGGCCAATTAATGTCATTTTAAAATCTTGATAAATAGGCTAGGTGCAGTGGCTCATCCCTGTTATCCCAGCACTTTGGATGGCCGAGACGGGCAGATCATCTGAGGTCAGGAGTTCGAGACCAGCCTCGCCAACCTGGTGAGAACCTGTCTCTACTAAAAATACAAAAATTAACTGGGCATGGTGGCCTGTGCATGTAATCCCAGCTACTCAGGAGGCTGAGGCAGGAGAATCACTTGAAACCAGAAGGCGGAGGTTGCAGTGAGCTGAAATTGTGCCATTGCACTCCAGCCTGGGCCACAGAGCGAGGCTCCATCTCAAAAAAAAAAATATAGATAGATAGATAGATAGATAGACTGGGCACAGTGGCTCTCACCTGTAATCCCAGCACTTTGGGAGGCTGAGGTGGGAGGATCACTTGAGCCCGAGAATTCAAGATCAGTCTGGACAACATACCAAGACTCTGTCTTTACACACACACACACACGCACACATACACTTGCCAGGTGTGATGGCACACACCCGTAGTCCCAGCTACTCAGGAGGCTGAGGTGAGAAGATTGCTTGCTCCTAGGATTTTTGAGGCCACAGTGAGCCATGATCATGCCACTGTACTCTTCAGCCTGGGTGGCAGAGCAAGAGACCCTGCCTCAAATTTAAAAATTTTTTTTAAAAAAGAGAAATCTTGGTAAACAGAAGCTAATTGTCCTACAAAGAGGCTAAACACTTCCATAGCTCATATATCATATGCTGGGAATAGATCTCACACCCTCACCAACACTGCACTATTGGACTTTTTGATCTTTGTCAATCCGATTGGTAAAATTGGTATCTAGTTTCATTGGTATTTCTTTATTATTAATACAGTTGAGCATCTTTTCCTATGTTTGTGAACCATTGATATTTTTTGCAGTTATCTCCCTATATATAAAACACTTGCTTTTTTTTGCTAGGGGGTCTCACTACATTGCCTACTGTGTCACTATGTTGCAGGTCTAGAACTCTTGGGCTCAAAGAACCCTTCTGCCTAAGTCTCCCAAGTAGTAAAACAATATTTTAAATCAGTCGTTTCCATGCTACCAGGAAATTTTGATCAAACCTTTGAATGCTGCCTCTAGCATAGTGCTGGTCAGGACCTCAAAGAATGAGGCAGAAACCAGCTAAACTGTCAGTGTATCTTCTTTTTCTTTCAAGAAATCCTCTGAGGATGCCCGGGAATCTAGTCAGAAAGCTATGTTACGGTATTTATGATTACGTATGTAATACTTTTTCTGGCTTGCAGAACTGATTTTGATAGTGTTCTTTATTCAGGTTGAAGATGATGAAAGGTTTTCTATCTGTTCTCATAAACTAGGAGACTTAATTATAATGGAAATAAAAATGGTGTCTTTGTGAGAAGCAAAGCCAAAGGAACACAGGTAGAAAATTAGCTATTTCAGCTGTTACGAGAGTTTGTATCTTGTCTACTGATTAAACTATGCCATATAAGGGAAATAAAGAAAAGAAGAATGAATAAAGTGGTAGAAGTAGCATAATATTCCCTTCAAAGCTATGATGATTTATTTGGAAAATTTTATTAAGTATTTTAAGCTGGAGCAGCTTAGCTAGGAGTGAACTTGCACAAAACAAAAAAGCAGAATAACCCCTTTAGAAGCATTGCTTTCACGGGACTTTGCAGGAGGCTGATGATCTGGAACACTGGCTTGTCTTACTTTAAAATGTGAATGGGACATCACCTTGTCCTAGAGCCTGCAGGCACTGCTCTGCTGAATTTATGGTATGTCTGGTTGACAGGTGTAGTGGTGTTGAGCACTTTATTTTGGAAGTGATTGGGCGTCTCCCTGACATGGAGATGGTGATCAATGTACGAGATTATCCTCAGGTTCCTAAATGGATGGAGCCTGCCATCCCAGTCTTCTCCTTCAGTAAGGTAAGTGCAGGGAGAGCCACATGGGTGGATGGAGGGTGGTCCTCTAGGTTATGAGCGTGAGATCATTGTCCTGTATGTCACAGTCTGATGGGCAATGGTAAGGATGAGGACTGAGGTACAGAAATGGGTCTGTGTCTCTATTAGCGTCACAGTGATTGAGCAAAAAGACAGAAGAGGAAGTTGAGAACCGGTAAGTCATGTAAGATTGCTTGAGTGTCTGTAGGGCTAGAGATGGAGGCTAGGGCGTGAGAGGCCTGAGAAACCTACAGGAATTAGAGGTGGGTCTCGAAGATCCTACAGAGCATGGGAGGAAGGAGTCCAAGAAAGCTTGGAGTTAGGGAACACCTTCATTCCAAAAGTTTATTGAGCTCCTACTATGTATATATTCAGTCATAGTGCTGGGTATCATCTGTCCCATCTGTCACCATATTCCAGGGGCCCAGCATTGCTAAAAGTGAACCTGAAGGTGCCAGATAACTCCACACGGTGTGTGTGCAAGCAGTGCATTGAAGGGATAGGCCAGAGATAACCTAGGGAAGATTGGAGTAGCTAGGACACACCTGTGGGCTTAGGGAATTGGGGGCAAGGAATATCTTGTCAGTGCTCAGGTTCATATAAATGTTGTATTGCCAGGGATGGGCCTTGGTTCCCCAGAGACAAGGAAAGCATTTGGGGGTGGGGGTGGGAAGGCTAGAAAAGAGTGGATGGAAGATTCTGTGGGGTAAGAGTGAATTGAGGAAAACCTCATGGAATATGGGGAAAGGGACACTATCTCTGATTTGGTTTGTCCAAAAAAGCAGAGGGACCTTTTATCCCCACTTTTTCTTTATCACAGTTTACTTTCTCCCTAGACTTGTTTTATTTCCTGTGTTGCAAGTGGGCAGAGGCCACATTTGTGTTGCATTTCCCATGATCTAGCCTCATTTCTCAAAAGTGCTTGGTTCCATTGTTTGTCGTGAAACTCACCCAGAAGAACAGATAGAGGCTCCCATGTAAGTCAGTAGGGACTTCGTGTTTGTTATCTATCTATTGTTTCTGTGGATAATGAAGTATGACCATCAGTATACTAACTTCCCATTCATCTTTACTTCCCTCCTGTTTTTTAAATCAGTGACTTCTAGTTTCCAAGGGAGGGTTTTACTCTGTCAACTTTATAGTTAATTGTGCAGCTTCTATTGAATAGCTGTTACGTTTAAGGTGCTTGAGGAATCACATCATTTTTTTTACATATTTGAGAGACAGCAAACAGCATATTGTGCATGTATTTCCAGTGGAAGAAACAGTAGAGTTAGAGGTTTATCAGTGGCCAGATTTTTAACAGAAGTAACCATAAAAAGGGAACAAATGGAGGCCAGGCACAGTGGCTCACTCCTGTAATCCTAGCACTTTGGGAGGCCGAGGCAGGTGGATTTAAAAAAAAAAAAAAAAAAGGAACATATGGTTTCAAACTTCTTTCTTTTTTTTGAGACAGAGTCTCTGTTGCCCAGGCTGGAGTGCAGTGGCGCGACTTTGGCTCACTACAACCTCCACCTCCAGGGTTCAAGCGATTCCCCGCTTCAGCCTCCCGAGTAGCTGGGACTACAGGCACCTGCCACCGTGCCCGGCTATTTGTTTTGTTTTGTTTTGTATTTTTTAGTAGAGACAGGGTTTCACCATGTTGACCAGGCTGATTTCGAACTCCTGACCTCAGGTGATCCACCTGTCTTGGCCTCCCACAGTGCTTGGATTACAGGTGTGACCCACCATGCCCAGCCTCAAACTTCTTTGAAAAGATATGTGATAACACCCCTTCCTCTCATTCTGCTCATCCATACTTCTGACCCTGATCGATGAATAACCAAGAATGTATTGACCAATCAATGTGAGCCCGACAGTGCCATAGTATGAGATAACACTAGCTAATGTTTATCAAGTACGTAAAATGTGCCAGATACTGTTCTAAGATTTTTACGTGTATCAACTCATTTAATATGCAAAATAAGCCTTTTAGGTAGATCATATTATTGATATTATTGTTTCCCCCATTATAGTGATAAGGAAGCTGAGGCATAGAACCATTAAAAACTTGCCTAGAGCTGTAAAGAGGTGGAGTCAGCATCCAAACCCATATGATCCACCTCAGAAGCCCACACTCTTAACCATTGCACTGTATTTCTTGGCTCTTGCTCTCAAAAAAACCCATTGGGAAATAACCAAAAACTGGTAAGACAGTGTAAACTCTTAAGTGTAATAGTTAAGCAATGAGAGAGCTCTGTGATTTTTCAGAATTGGGCATATTGTTTCCTTAAATTGAAAATCTTAACAGTATACATCCTCTAGGAAAACAGAATTTGGGGGAACTGAAAATGTTGACCTTTAATGTGATTCTAAATTCTGGAATTCAGTGAGCCCATGACTTTTAATCCATAGTCACTTTTGCCTTTTAATGTCTACAGGCTAGACTTTGGAAAATAGGGAAAATATATCTTTGGCAGTGTGACACTAAACCAAGGCTGTCCAGATCCAGTGGCATGATTGCAGTTGCCTCTTTTCACTCTGTTCCAAGACTGATTTAGAACGACCTGTCTGTTTTTGTTGAAGACATCAGAGTACCATGATATCATGTATCCTGCTTGGACATTCTGGGAAGGGGGACCTGCTGTTTGGCCAATTTATCCTACAGGTCTTGGACGGTGGGACCTCTTCAGAGAAGATCTGGTAAGGTAGGTCCTTTAAAGAAGTTTTATTTTTTCCTCTTTCTGGGTTTTTTTGAAATAAACCATAGAATATAACCAATAATTTACTTTTTTTTTTTTTTTTTGAGACAGAGTTTCCCCCTTGTTGCCCAGGCTGGAGTGCAATGACACGATCTCAGCTCACTGCAACCTCCACCTCCCAGGTTCAAGTGATTCTCCTGCCTCAGCCTCCTGAGTAGCTGAGATTACAGGCATGCGCCACCACACCCGGCTAATTTTGTATTTTTAGTAGAGATGGGGTGTCTCCATGTTGGTCAGGCTGGTCTCGAACTCCTGACCTCTGGTGATCCGCCCACCTCAGCCTCCCAAAGTGCTGGGATTACAGGCCTGAGCCACCGCACCCAGCCTATTTACTTTTAAGTAACTAATTTTTAAGTTAAAAATTAAGGACAGAAAACTGTAACATACACAATTTTGTATATGTCTAATAATGTTTACATATCCATAGAAAAGGGCTGAATAGTCCATCCTAAACTATCAGCAATGCCTCTTTGCAAGGGATTGTATGAGACTTTTGTTTTCTATTTTAAATTTTTCTTTTTTTAATTTAATTTAATTTAATTTAATTTTTTGCAACAGAGTCACGTTCTGTCTCCAGGCTAGAGTGCAGTGGTGCTATCGCGGCTCACTGCAACCTCTGCCTCCCAGGTTCAAGTGATTCTCTTGCCTCAGCCTCCTGAATAACTGGGATTACAGGCATGCACCACCACACCCGGCTAATTTTTTGTATTTTTAGTAGAGATGGGGGGTTTCACCATGGTGACCAGGCTGGTCTGGAACTCCTGGCCTCAAGATATCCACCCACTGGGTGCTGGGATTACAAGTGTGAGCCACTGTGCCCAGTCAGTATTTTCAGTTTTTCTATACTTAAGATTCTTTAAATAAGAGTGCGTTCTTTCATAGTAAGAAAAAATGACTGACCGTGTCATGTGGGGGATAGAAAATTATTTGGAAGAATATAAACGTACTTGGCAGTTGAGAACTAAATACTTTAGGCAGGGCTGAGGGAGCATAAATGTCCCATAAGCATCTCAAGTACAAGCTTATTCCAGATCCTCTCTGATTCATGACTGAGACATGCCTTGGCCTGTTGACTCCATCCTGCTGTCATTTCAGAATTTAGATTGTGTAGCTCATCCAAGCTGTAGGTATTTCTTACCTAGCTACATTTTACGTCATGATTCAGACAACTTTGGTGCTTAATTAGGGAACTTCCAGAAACACAGTCATTATAGACCTTCTCTCAGGTATAAGGAAAGCAAACAATTCAACCTTGTTTCCATAAATACCTATCAACTCTCCCAAGTGTGGCTGAAGATTCAAAGAGGATTAAGGGAATATTCCCTTCCTGAAGAAACGTACAGGGCTGCAGTCCTCAGTGGTGGGTAGAGCCCTTTGTTAAAAAACAAACTTCTCCAGTGGGTATAATTTGGTAATTTTAAAAAATAGTAACAGTCTCATATTTTACAGAACTGGAACTAGAAATTGTCTTTGTCCAGCCCTTTATTTCAGTGATAAGGGAATGAAGGCACAGAAAGGTTTAGTGATCTGGTCAAGGTCAGAAGCAAATCTAGGCCTAAAGTCCTGGTTTCCAAGTGCTTTCTCCAACCTTCTTTACTGGTTAATATTCCTTGTGTTTTCCTGACATTGAGACTGTCATTCCTTGTTTATTTTTGGGTTTTGAACATAATTTTGAGACAGGGGAAAAAGGTGTGGTTTTTTTGTTTGTTTGTTGGTTGTTTTTTAAAATTTTTTGTAGAGACAGGTCTTGCTATGTTTCCCAGCCTGATCTCAATCTCCTGGGCTCAAGTGATCCTCCCCCCTTGGCCTCCCAAAGTGCTGGGCTTACAGGCATGAGCCACCACACTAAGCTGGAAAAAAGGTTTTAAACTTTTTTTCCCCTAAGTTATTCTTGGCCTTGGCCTTGGTTTTCTAATCCTTTCCCCCACCCCACCCCCTCAGGTACTTGCAAATACCCTTTTCACATTCCTCTTTTTGTAGCTCTTTTCCCACCTGCCATGCAGCTGCCTTGTTTTTAAAATCTTTAAAAACATTTTAACTGATTATGAAACCTATATATGCTCATAAAATTTTACAAATATGTATAACTTAGTCAACTTTCCCCCTAACTTATTGGTGTATCTAAGTAATCTTTCCATGTCAGTACATATGAAGCAGTCACTTTATTTATTTATTTGTTTGTTTGTTTATTTTTAAGAGGCAGGATCTCACTATGTTGCCCAGGCTGGACTCAAACTCCTGGGGTCAAGGTGTTATCCAGTTACTCCACCATGTAGTTATTAATACCATTTCCCCCATGTAAACCAGTAAACAATTTTTAGGCAGATAGAATGTTTTAAAGTGTAATCTTATATGAATGCTTTTTTTCTTTTGATACCTTCCTATTTTATTCAATTGAATTTATTCGTGGTTATAGAATTGCCATTTTGTTTTTTAGAACCCTCCATTTGGAATCTCTAGTGATATTCATTGGTTACTTTGAAAATTTAATAATCTGCTTGTTTATCCATCTGCACTGATGTCTGCCTGCCATTTTTCATTCTATTTTTCTGGTATTTTGGGAGTTTGTGCCCACTGATTTATATTTCACTCTGTAGAAGAATTCATTGTTCTTTACAGATTAAATATTTCATTTGTTATTGTCAGAGAGAGTTTAAAAAAGGGGGCTGGGGTAGCACCAGGCTGTGGTGGCCACTGTTAGCACTTGCCTGGAGAAACAAGTCCTAAGCTAGGTCTTTTAAGGAAGGATGGGTAGGTTAGGAGAATGAAAGAGAGAGAACAGTGATACACAGTTTGGGTCTGTGTATGTATATTAAACACAGCTTCCCTAGGAACCAAGGAAATAAAGAGAAGTAACTTTGAGTATAAATTGATACATTTTTTGTTAGATAGTTTGACAATATGTATCAAAATTGGAAATGTATACTGTGTATCCTTTGACCCAGCTGTTTCACATCTAGAATGTATCCTAAGGAATTAGACAAGTGTGCAAAGATTTCTGTACAAGGATGTTTACTACCATGTTGTTTCTTAGAGCAGAAAGTTGGAAACTACCCAAAAGCCCATCAATAAAGGGTGAAGTGAATCATAATATGACTGTAAAATGGAATTTTTGCAGTGAGTCTTTGCCAGAGGTTATAAAATGGAATATAGTGCATGAATGGAAAGGCAGTGTAGGTTTTAAAAGCTCTGGGTTCAAATCCTGGCTCTTATTAGCTGCATGACTCTGCACAAGTTGCTTAACCTCTGAAGGACCTCATTTGTAAAATAAGGATGATAAAACCTACCTCTTAAGATTGTGAGAATGATTTTATATTTACAAAGCACTTATAACAATGTCTGTAACATAGTGAAGTGCTATATAGATGTTGGCTGTTATTATTATTTATATTTCCTATTAAGATTGTTACCTGGGCTGGGCGTGGTGTCTCATGCTTGTAATCCCAGCACTTTGGGAGGCCGAGGCGGGCGGATCATGAGGTCAGGAGATTGAGACCATCCTAGCTAACATGGTGAAACCCCGTCTCTACTAAAATTACAAAAAATTAGCCAGGCGAGGTGGCGGGCGCCTGTAGTCCCAGCTACTTGGGAGGCTGAGGCAGGAGAATGGCATGAACCCGGGAGGCGGAAGTTGCAGTGAGCAGAGATGCGCCACTCCACTCCAACCTGGGCAATAGAGTGGGACTCTGTCTCAAAAAAATAAAAAATGATTGTTACCTAACAGTATGTATGGTGTGACCTCTGTTACATAGAGCAAAGTTTCTCAGTATTAGTGTTGCTGACATTTTGGGCTGGATAATTCTTTGTCCTGGGAGCTATCCTGAGCACTGTAGGATTGTGTAGCAGCATCTCTGATCTATACCCACTAAATGCCAGTAGCAGTCCCCTAGTAGTAACAACAAAAAATGTCTACAGACATGGCCAAATGTCCCCTGGGTGGGAGGGAAGGGCAAAATTACCCCCAGTTGAAAGCTACTAATATGAAGAAATGATTGCCAGGAAATTCTTGGCTAAAACGTTACATTGTTACCTGTGGACCGGGAGATTCCAGAGGACTTCTTACTTTTATCTTTATGCTTTTTCATGAGAACTTTGCATGAGGAGCATGAAATATTTTCCACCAAAAACAAAACAACAAAAATCCAGTGCTATAGTGTCTCTGCTTGGGCAGGAAGAAGTAGGGGGTAAACAAGATACTTCTGGCCTTAGACTGGAGAATCAGGTAAAGGTGATCCATCCAGAAAAGGCCAGAGGATGAGCCAGGTTGGCTGAGGGTGGAGGTCTGAGGACCTGGAAAATACTGAGCAGCATTCTCAGCTGAGTGAAAATAAGCAGCATGACATTATATGTATCTGAAAAGGATCTATGCCTAGAAAGTTTGTATCCTGAGTTTTTCCATTACTATAATACAGCCCACCAATCCCTCATTAACTTCAGTTCAGCCTTCCCCTCCTTTTTCGGAGGAAGATGCTGTGCAGACTTCTGTGCAGGGAGGGTTCCTACGAAGCAAGTTAAGAATGATGCATCTGTGAGCTAGCGGTTTCAGTAAGGAAGGCTGGCCGTGGTAATGTGTACTGAGATCTGAGTTTCAAGGACTTCATCTTTATGGAGCACTTAGTCTGGCTTTAAGAATACAGCGGTGCTTTTCAAATATCAGACTAAATCTAATGACACTTCCCACCTATGGAAAACATAAAATCAGAGAGTGATTTCCCTTTCATTCCATTTCTGATGCTTTTTAAATTTTTTGCAGTTTTGTTCACATAATTAATTTCATCAGTAGCACCCTACTTAAGGTACAGAGGAAATCCACATTTGCCAAATTATAAAGACACCTAATCATGACCTTCAGGGTTTGGCGGCTTTTCTTTCAATGTTGTTAACTTGTTAATGGGGAGTAGATTTGTAGATGCAACTGAATAGCACCTCCAGAGCCATGAAATGGTAGCAAAAGGAAACAAAGTGTCCTTTAGGGCTTTTTCTTTTGAGTAGCTTTGATTAGACTTATTTAGAAATATGAAGCTCTGAACTAATCTTCAGAAATGGTTAAAGCACATTCTTATATAGTTGAAAAAGATATATAGAAACTAATTAAATTCTGTATTCTTAGGTCAGCAGCACAGTGGCCATGGAAAAAGAAAAACTCTACAGCATATTTCCGAGGATCAAGGTGAATTATTTTCTGACATTTTACAAATATATTCTTCCAAGTAATGTAAAATATAAGTAACCTCGAGGGTATGACAAGCTCTGTAGTTCAAAGGGAAAGCTAAGATAACAAAGAAAGAAATGTGGAATCACAATTTTAGATTTGAGAATAATTCACATTATTTGCCCAAATCACCATTGACTGAGTTGATATTCAAAGAAGTAAAGTTCATCCATTTCAGTCATTTAGCAGATATTTTACATAGTGTCACAAGTGTGTTGGCCATTGATTGTGTGATGTCAAATACAACAGATGGGTGTCTTCTTACAGTCCCTAGGAGTAGCTTATGATCAGTTTCTAGGAGTAGCTTATGATCATGCCACAGTCACTCTGCTGGTTAATGTAGAGCAGGACTCAACATCATATTTCTTAACTGCCTTTTTTATCAGAACATGTGGCTGCCAAATAGTAGTTAAGAGCACAGACTGAGACTGCTGAAAATGAAGAAGGGAGCAGGGAGGAAAGAGAAGAGAAAAATGGCAAAGGTAGTAGAAGGACCCTGTGTTGTTCAGCTCCATAGTCCCAGTGCCAATAACAGTTCCTAGCATGTCGATATACGATAAATATCTGTGAAGTAGATGAGTAGAAAAGACCGTGAAGGGAGAAGGGTTTTGTGGTTTTAGCAAGTGAGTCCTTGCCAGAGATTGTACTCTCTCTTCGCCCTCCTCTTCGCTTAGGAGATAGACCTTAGGAGGTAAATGGATTATCCAGCTACTATGTCCTGTTTCTTACCAACTTCTTTGATTCTTAAATCTTGAAGTCACAAATTAACTTGGGGACCATGTCTGGACTTCAAGAGTTTTAGGACTCCCTTGAAATTATGTGGGAATATGTACATTTTTCTAGGAAGGAGAGGAGGTTGGTTCATAGTTCTTAACAAATTATCAAGGAATCCATGATGCCTCACATGTCAAGACCCTCTGCTACTTGGAACATCACTAGAAATTTTTCCACATATAGTCATTAGGTTTTTAAGCCCTTTGGTTTTTGTGCATTTTTAAAAAATTAAATATTATACTGGACTGTACAGTTACATAACAAAGGTCATGTAGCTGTTTTAGTGAGTGGTGACTAGCTAGCCTCACAGCTAAAAGCACCAGTGATTATAGAAGCTACATGAACTTTCCTAAAAGGGAAATCATTCCCTGGGATTTGACTATAGTGACCTGAACAACATACCCTTTAAGACCAAATGCAGACAAAGAAGGGCCAAGCACTCCCCAACCCTAAAGGTACAGAGGGGACCAGCCCTGGACGACCTAGATGCTGCAGTACCCAGTGTACCCCTCCTCTGCTGTCACGGCACCAGTGAATTGTCCATTTGTGCAGAGTCATTGCCTTGGGTCCTAATCCTGCTCACCTTTCAGGGATTGGGAACAGTATTCTAATACAGGCCGCACAGTTTTATGTCACGTGTTTCTTTTATAGGACAAGTCCAGAACGAGATCCTCTCATTCTTCTGTCTCGGAAAAATCCAAAACTTGTTGATGCGGAGTACACCAAAAACCAGGCCTGGAAATCTATGAAAGTAATCACCAGTCATCTGACTAGAACTACAGCAGTGAACATTCTCACTCAAAGAACATTGCCACCTGGGTAGAATTTGAGATTAGGTTTCCTCTCAGTGGCGAGGTGAATGTAAAGAAAGTTCCATGAACCAGCATTAGCATATATGTAAATTCTTTTTCAAACTTACATTGCTTTTCTGGCCATATTATGACTAGTATATTGCACTACTTTGAAGGTTTAAACCAGGGGTCACAAACTTTTTCCAGGAAGGGCCAAATAGTAAATATTGTAGGTTTTACAGGTCATATGGTCTCTGTTGTAGTTGCCAGCAGTAGTATGAAAGCAGCCATAGGCAGTTTGTAAATGAATGAGGCTGGCAGTGTTCTTATAAAAACTTTACTATGGCCGGGCATGGTGGTTCACGCCTGTAATCCCAGCACTTTGGGGGGCTGAGGCGGGTGGATCACTTGAGGTCGGGAGTTTGAGACCAGCCTGGCCAGCATGGTGAAACCCTGTCTCTATTAAAAAATACAAAGATTAGTCGGGCATGGTGGTACGCACCTGTAATCCCAGCTACTTGGGAGGCTGAGGCAGGAGAATCGCTTGAACCTGGGAGGCAGAGATTGCAGTGAGCCAAGATTGTGCCACTGCACTCCAGCCTGGTGACAGAGCAAGACTCCATCTCAAAAAAAATAGAATAAATAAAATAAAATAAATTTAAAAAGTAAAAGTTTATTTATGGGCACTGAATTTTGAATTTCATGTAATTTTGTCATAAAATATTCTTCTTTTGCCTTTTCTTTTAACCATTTGAAATGTAAAAATTTCTTAGTCCATGACAAAAACAAGC
Source organism: Colobus angolensis palliatus (assembly GCF_000951035.1). Classification (NCBI taxonomy): domain Eukaryota; kingdom Metazoa; phylum Chordata; class Mammalia; order Primates; family Cercopithecidae; genus Colobus; species Colobus angolensis. Next base: position 6,602,205 of record NW_012115044.1, read on the forward strand.
AGTGGGTCAGATTTGGCCTATGGGTCATAGTTTGCCAACCCCTGGTTTAAATCAATGGTCTTAACCCTGGCTGTGCAATACAACCAGAGAGCTTAAAAAAATAAATTAAATGAGTCAGAATCTCTGGGGCTGGTGTCCAGGAATCTTCATTTGTTTAAAACTTTTCAAGTGATTCTAAGGTGAAGCCAGAAATGGGACCATTGGTTTATAGTCCACTCTCTCCTCTTAACTCTATGGCTTTTTGCCTTAATCAAAGAAATTAAAGCCTTAACCTTCCTTTATATGACATTTCCATATACCATATGAGGATGCTATGAGAAAAAGCTTTAGACTTCTTGGGAGAAAACTAAGTAAATCTGAGGTGTATGTATTATTTCATACAGTTTTTTAATCAGATAGGAGCAAGTGAGCTTATAAAACTTTGTTAAATAATAAAAATATGAAAAATGTATTCATTTAGAATACAAGTTGTTAGCATCTACTGTGGGAGGCTGCAGAAGCAAACAAAACTTGTCCTCTCATCAAGGAGTTTACCATCTACTAAGGTGGATGGAGTGTACATGGGGATCTCAAACTCAGATGTCCCCAGGGACCAGCAGGTGCTATCAGTAGGTGAGCAAGAGAGAATACTAACACTTCCAAGTGTTAATAAGAGCCCAGTTTGCCAGATCATCCTTTTTATTCCCCAAGAAAGATTGGAAATCTGGATTTTTGCAAGAAATATCCTACTACCTATAAATGTTGGCAATGATTTGATTTTTTTTTTTTTTAATACTTTGCATGCCCAACATAATTTGAGCATGGGCTGTATACACCCTTAAGGTTATCAGCCAGCACTTGGGATCTTCTCTGCATACATAATTTACACAGAGTGAAGTGTGCTGCGGGCTGTGACATCTGAATTCAAAGGAGGGCAACATGGCTTTAGGTGAGCTTAAACTCTGAAATCAGACAGGCCCTGGTTAAAACTCTGTCTTCTATTTAGAGCCACATTGACCTTGAGCAAATCTCAACTTCCGAAGCCTTGGCTTCTGCATTTATATAAGGGGAATAATAATGTCTCCTGAGTATATTGATTGTGAAGCTTAAATGAGATAATGTTGATGAAATGTTTAACAATGCTTGCTGCACAGTGATCACAATAAATGCTGTTGCTGCTAATACTAATAACTTCCTTTCCACTTAAAGGATACCTTAGGAAAGCCAGCTGCTAAGGATGTCCATCTTGTCGATCACTGCCAGTACAAGTAAGATTTCCAGGACTCCTGACTCTTGGTTTCCATACTGCTTTTGAAATAGCTTCACTTTGGGTGAGAACTTTAATATGAAGGCCCAGCTGGAGTAAATGAAAGTTGCATTAATTCATTTCACTGGCTTTTCCTGAGGGCCTGTATGCACTGACCTGAGTTCTGCGGGGACTGTAGAGAAGAATGGAACATCTGTAGAACAGAACAACAGATAGCTGCATGCCAGCTAGTAATCACAGTAATGTAATTACCTCTCCATATGCCCCACCCACTCAATAGTTGAAGTTAGAATAAATATTTCTCAGTTAATAAATATTAGAATTATTATCCTGGTGTGCTGGCATGCTTCTGTAGTCCTAGCTACTCGGGAGGCTGAGGTAGGAGGATCCTTTGAGCCCAAGAGTTCAAGACCAGCCTGGGCTACATAGTGAGACCCTGTCTCTAAGAGAAATAAAATAAAATTCCAGGACTAAGAATTTGATGAACAAGTAAAACCAGGTCTAGAGGAGGGCAGCAGTGGTGGGGGTGGCTCAGAGTTAGGAATGCCAGTGACACACAGAGTAGGATCTACATGGTGAAAGCAACTCTGGTTGGAGACAGGTGCATGCATGAGAAATGCTGAGAAGACAGCCTTTTTTTTTTTCCTGTGGGCAATCTCTGAAAATTGATTAGGTTTTCCTTATTCTCCTCTCTATACCAGAGGGCCCTTATCACTCAGGAGGTGAGCAGTGGGGAAGTGAGCATTACCACCTGAGCTCTGCCTTCTGTCAGATCAGCTTGGCACTAGATTCTCATAGGAGCACAAACCCTATTGTAAACTGCGCATGCAAGGGATCGAGGTTGTGTGCTCCTTACGAGAATCTAATGCCTGATGATCTGAGGTGGAACAGTTTCATCCAAAACCATCTCCCCCACGCTACCCATCCATGGAAAAATTGTCTCCCATGAAACCGGTCCCTGGTGCCAAAAAGGTTGGGGACCATTGCTCTATACTTTAAGAGAAGAGGGTGATGTCTAGGAAGCAGTGGAGACCTTTGAGCAGATGGGGTACACTAGAGGAAAAACAAGGCCTTTGGGAGGCCATGACTAGTTAGAGACATTAGGCCTAGAAAAGCTTGTGAATTTTTTTTTCACTCTTTATATTCTATGTTTACCATTGAACATTTATTTTCTCAAATATGTTCCAAATCTACAAACTGTCATTTCCTTCTGAGCCCTGTATACACTCTACCCGGCACCCAGCTCCTGACCCTATCTAGCTCTCTCTGGAGAAAATAATTCCCTATTTTTCCTCACCCTGACATTCCCAGAACAACCTGTAGTCCTAGCCCTGGTAAAGCAAAGAGTTGATAGAAACCCCTTAGGAACATACAATGTGTCCTTGAAAACTCAAAGTGGAAAGAGAGTGGAGAGGAATCATGAAAGAAGCGGAGGGGAGAATAAGCATAAAAGGTCATATTTGTGGCAACAGGCATATAGTATCAAGTGTATTTTGCTCTTTTTTCCCCAGGTATCTGTTTAATTTTCGAGGTGTAGCTGCAAGTTTCCGGTTTAAACATCTCTTCCTGTGTGGCTCACTTGTTTTCCATGTTGGTGATGAGTGGCTAGAATTCTTCTATCCACAGCTGAAGCCATGGGTTCACTATATCCCAGTCAAAACAGATCTCTCCAATGTCCAGTAAGCAGTTATCCCCCAATGCAGAGTTTCTAAAGACCCTTCCAATCTGCTTTTTAAAATGCCTTAATGCCTTAAAACCAGTCATATAAGACATTTAGTCCTATGATTTTTTTCCATTGAAAGCTTTTTTTCCTCTTGGTTTACATACATAGTATTGCATTATTATTCCAAGTAGGCTATAAGTGGAATTTAATTTGAAAAAGTGCTTTAATACTGGTTTCAAATGAAACATTCAGACAAAATGAAGTTAAAAAGCTCTAATCTCTCCAAGACTAAAGATAGGGATATTCAATCTTACTATATTGTCAAAAGGATTTTCAGATGCAGCGTGAGAACTGATTCAAGTGAAGCTTCGGCAAATTTCCTCTCATGATGGGAGGAGCAAGGAAGAGGTATAGAGAAGGACCAGAGTTATCTGCATATTGTTATCATGGTGATATCTGTGTGTATATATATATATTTCTATACATAAAAATATATTTATATATAAATATGTAAGATAAATATATAATATACTGTAAAATATAAATATACAAAATATATGTAAATATATAATGTAACTTCTGTATTTTCTCAAATATGTCCCAAATCTACAATAGGGTATCTTTAATCAGTGTGTGGGTTTTTTTTTTTATTATTTTGTTCTTGAGAGAACCCTGATATCTTTGCTTTAAGGAAATAATCCACCATCTACATACCTAAAATTATCCATAGACCTCAGTCTATATGGTCTTTCTGACTTAGTGCTAATGAGGTTGGTCTATATTTCAGAGTCTAAAATTCTTTTCATTTTAGAGAGCTGTTACAATTTGTAAAAGCAAATGATGATGTAGCTCAAGAGATTGCTGAAAGGTGAGTTCTCTTCATTTTCCCTTTCCACTTCACTTTGTCATCCCCATTATGCCCTAGCCAAAGTTACCTGAATATTGTTATCATGGTGATATCTGTATTTTATCCTCATCATATGGAGATAATTCAGACTAAAGCTGTCCTGGGGGGAAACATATACACACGTCTACATATGCCTAAGCTTTATAGAAGTAGACTAAAATCTTTGAGGTAGTTAAACAGGTATGAACATTGGCTGTTTATAAGTTGTTTTAAAGGAAAAAGATGTTAAGTTCTATTGCTACATGCATGTATGTGGATATGATTGCCATAGGGTTGGTTCTTGAGACTCAAATGAATTAATTTATATAAAATGCTGAATAATGCTTGGCACAAGGTGAGCACTCAAATGCACACTGTTATTATTATTAAATTCTGTGCTTTAACATTTTCTTGTTAAATCTTGTCTCTAGGGGAAGCCAGTTTATTAGGAACCACTTGCAGATGGATGACATCACCTGTTACTGGGAGAACCTCTTGAGTGAATACTCTAAATTCCTGTCTTACAATGTAACAAGAAGGAAAGGTTATGATCAAATTATTCCCAAAATGTTGAAAACTGAACTATAGTAGTCATCATAGGACCATAGTCCTCTGTGGCAACAGATCTCAGATATCCTACGGTGAGAAGCTTACCATAAGCCTGGCACCTATACCTTGAATACCTGTTATCAAGCCAAATACCTGGTTTTCCTTATCATGCTGCACCCAGAGCAACTCTTGAGAAAGATTTAAAATGTGTCTAACACACTGATATGAAGCAGTTCAACTTTTTGGATGAATAAGGACCAGAAATCATGAGACGTGGATTTTGAACCCAACTCTACTTTTCATTTTCTTAAGACCAATCACAGCTTGTGCCTCAGATCATCCACCTGTTTGTGTCCATCACTGTGAAACTGACTGTGTCCATGTGATGATGCCCTTTGTCCCATTATTTGGAGCAGAAAATTCATCATTTGGAAGTAGTACAACTCATTGCTGGAACTGTGAAATTATCCTAGGTGTGATCTCTGTCACTTTATTTTAATGTAGGAAACCCTATGGGGTTTATGAAAAATACTTGGGGATCATTCTCTGAATGGTCTAAGGAAGCAGTAGCCATGCCATGCAATGATATAGGAGTTCTTTTTTGTAAAACCATAAACTCTGTTACTCAGGAGGTTTCTATAATGCCACATATAAAGAGGCCAATTGCATGAGTAATTATTGCAATTGGATTTTGGGTTTCCTTTTTGTGCCTTCATGCCCTACTTCTTAATGTCTCTCTAAAGAAAAAAAAAAAAGACAAAGCCTCTTAATAAATTTAGGAAGTAGTTCTCATTCTTTAATGGAACTATACATAGAGCAGGAGCTCTTCCTCACCCTTTGCATACTTTTAATATTTTTCCGTCTTAAATTGGCCACAGCAGGGGTCATTCACACTCTCACTGTCTTGCAGGAACCACAAGAAGTCTTCATATGTGAATGTGCCGTTCATTTGGTAGTTAAGAGCATTCAACTTCAAATATATAGGAGATATTTGTTTTAGTGCAAATCCATGTTGGAGTGCCTCCTTTTTCCTTTTTTCCCTTTTTGAAAAAGATGTTATTGGGTAGTAGTTTAATATCTCAGGGTGCTCTTTCTAACATAATGAAGAAAAATGTTTAGATTAAAACTCTGGAGTCTGATGACTTAGAGTTATCCTTGACCCTTAGGCCCACCCTTTCCACAGAGAAATCACCTCTCTTCTTTTGTCTTTTAAGACCTATTTGGTATTAACTAGTTTCAGAATTAGTAAATGTGAGATTCAGTCACATAATTATCAGACATTCCATTTGTCAGAAATCTATTAGGCTTTTTAAACTCTTTTCCACAAAATTTTAAGTCTGTTGACCTTCTTAGAGAAGTTGAACATGCTTGGCAAGATCATTTCATGGAATAAGCAGATGTTTAAAGTTGGATTTTTTTGTGTGTTTTGTTTTGTTTTGTTTTGTTTAGTACTAGCAAAGCACAGGGACTGTGTTCTTAGGTGCTGTGAGTCTGTCCAGATTTCTGAGTTGTACTATGGTTTTGCCTTGTCACTATGAGGCCCTACTAGGTGTAAGCATTGTCTCTGAATTTAATTTCCTCTAATTAAAATAGGAACAAAATTTGCTATCCTTTAGATTAGGAGCTGAAGATTCATTTCCCTGGGAATGTTTCCCATTTAGCTTCAAGTTTTAGCTCAAACATCACCTTCTTTCTGACTCCTTTCATTCATTCCTCGAGGCAGTAAGGGGCTACCATGGTACTTTGCTTATGCCTGTATTATATGACATTACTGTGGTTGCTTGACTGTTTCTCCTACTGTTCTGTGAACTTATTAATAGGTGAGAATCTAGTTTTACTCATCTTGATGTCTCCAGGATCCAGCACAGTGCCTCACACAGAATAGATCCCAAAGAACTGGTGGGTGGGTGGTTGGATGGAGGAATGGAGACAGTTGGCTTAACTGGATCCTATATACAGATTGTTACTGGCTCCAAAGGAGGATTAGATAAGACTGTAAGAATTGGATCAATGTAAATCCTCACCTGCCCTTTGAAGAGCCAATAAGAGCATCTTTGTCTTTAAATACAGCAAATGTTATTCAGATTTTGTACTTGTCTGTTTACCTCAGTGTAGATGATATGAGGATGGTATAACTATGTAAATGGTTTGTTTTTGAAAATAATTTCTTTCCCCACAACTTTTGAAGGTTTTATTTGTTGTTGTTGTTACTAGTTCAGTCCCAGACTTACCCTTTCCTTTTCAGAGAGCTAATGGCCATGCTTTTCTTCAAGGAAAGAATAGTTTATTTGAATGAAGTGGGATACTTGGATAACACAAATAATGCTTTTTATTTATTTATTTCGGGAGTGTTATCTATGTGCTGTCAGTGACCCACCTTATTCTACTATATCAGGTCAGATTTTCCTAGTGGTCAAGAACAGAAACGGCCTCTTGCTAGTTTAAGCAAAGTAACTTACTAGAAGAATATGAGGGCATCTCATGGAATCTAAAAAGGTTTCATAGTGGTTAGAAGGATAGAAGCAAGGGCACCTCCAGGAATCTCAGCAAGAATTTTGACTGTTTCCAGGGTGCTACCATAATGCAGTTCCCTTGTCTATTGGACTCTGTCTCAGCCCAGAATTCCCAAGGGCAAAAAATTTAATTGACTCATTTGGGTCCCCTCCAAGAGTTCCCTACACTTAACCCCTAGACTGACTACAAACAAGAGCACAAACAGGCCAGACACAGTGGTTCACACCTGTAATCCTAGCTCTTTGGGATGCCAAGGCAGAAGGATCACTTGAGCCCAGGAGTTCAAGACCAGCCTGGGCAACATGGTGAGACCTCAGCTCTACAAAAAAAAAAAAGAGGCAGGAGGATAGCTGGAGCTTGGAATGTTGAGGCTGCAGTGAGCCATGATCACGCCACTGCACTCCCACCTGGGCAATGGGAATGAGACCCTGTTTCCAAAAAAAAAAAAACACAGATACACAAAAGTCTATCTTTACATGCATCTAAACATGCCCTCTCTTGGGATAATCTTACTGCATCCAGAGGTAAGGTGTTGTGGATGGAGCAGAGAGTTATATTTACAAGTCACTCATTTAATACTTACCAGATACTTCTTGAGCATCTACTATGCACAGAGACAAGGTAAGTTTACGTGAGGCTCCCAAACCTCAAGGGGCTGTGCTGTTGAGATGATAAACAATATGAGAGGCATCATATATATACGTGGAAGGTGATTAAGGCAACAGGAGTGCTGATTATTCATGAAGACAATGTGGATCTGGAGTTTAGAGGAAGAATAAACTTCGAACTGGAGCAGATGGGAAACTTTGTGGAGGTAAAAATTAATTTATACCATGAAGGATAAGTAAATGAAATGGTCCTTGGAGTTCTCAAAATTCATTATCTTTCTACATGTGGAAAAGTTTTATATCATACATAATGTAACAAAATGTAAAATATGTAGCAAGGGCAGTACTTGGTGAAACTGGCAGGGAAGGGAACCTGCTAACCCCTGGGAAAAAAATTCACTGTGAGGGAAGAAACTATTAGGTTCTATAAACAGAATTCAGCAACAAGGGCTGATGGTGGAAGAATGGTGTTCCAGGCAGTATGGTGATTGCACGGAAATCCTTCCCTGATGCAGTTACTCTGCTGTCAAACACGTGTCTGGGGACAAGAAAGCCATATGTGAAACAGTGGTCCCGTAAACCCCATAACACCTTTTGGCTTAGACCAAGCTTGTCCGACCCATGGCTCACAAGCTGCATGTGGCTCAGGAAAGCTTTGAATGCGCCCCAGCACAAATTTGTAAATGTTCTTAAAATACGAGATTTGTGCATGGACTTTTAAAATTATTTTTAGCTCATCAACTATAGTTAGTGTTATATGTAGGCCAAAACAATTCTTCTTCTTCCAATGTGGCCCAGGGAAGCCAAAAGACTGGACACCTCTGGCTTAGACTGTGTTGATCTGAGAACCTTCAAAAAGAGCAGACTACAGACTACAGGGTTGGGTACGGCGGCTCACACCTGTAATCCCAGCACTTTGGGCAGCTGAAGCAGGCAGATCACTTGGGGCCAGGAGTTTGAGACTAGACTGGCCAACGTGGTGAAACACTATCTTTACTAAAAATACAAAAATTAGGCAGGCATGGTGGCACATGCCTGTAATCCCAGCTACTCAGGAGGCCGAGGCACAAGAATCACTTGAATTTAGGATGCAGAGATTGCTGTGAGCTGAGATTGTGCCACTGCCCTCCAGCCTGGGTGACAAGAGTTAAGACTGTATCAAAAATAAAATAAGCAGACTACAGAGGAGGGTGAGCATTTTCTTCATTCTAAAAGAAGTAAGGGATTGGGGAAGTAGGAAATGTGGGAGGACTCAGATGGAAGAGCAGCAACAGTGTAAGCAGTAGCCAAAGGACTGGGGACTTTTTTGAAGTATTAAGTGGCAAAAGAAACCTTACAAGTGAGTCTTCAGTTACCCAAAGGAGAAACAAGTTATGGAGTTTAAAATTTGCCTGTTAATATGACTTCATCTATAGGCTAGTGAATCCTGGGGCACTTGAGTTGTACACAAATGATTTCGTCAGTATCTTCCCAACACCCACCCAAACCCTACCCATTTCAAGTCCTCCTACATCCCAGAATAATTCTGTGGTCATCTTATGCATTTAGCTTTTTCTACATATGGGTTAGAAACAGACTGTACAGCCATTTTCTTGGGCTTTCAAGCTTTGCTAACTTATCTGGGTGCCCACTTCTACCTAACATGAGATAAGCAGCAACCCAGAGCCAGAAGTCAGGGAATCTGAATTATTCATTCAACAAATATTTACTGAGCATCTACTACAATTCTAGGTCCTGGAGATACAGAGATCAATATATGTGGTCTGTGACCTCAAGGACAGTTTATTGACACAGATTAACAAATAGGAAATTATGATGCAGTGTCATAAGTGCCACGATGAGTGCTGAATCAAATCTCGCATCCCAGAGTAGTCTTTGTAGCGCCATCACTAATTCAGCTGGTCACTCTAGTCAGCCACTTCTCGGAGACTTGTGTATAGAATTTCCAGCTATCAAATTCCAGAAGTCTGTTTACTGTATTCTACTACAGTGTGGCAATTTTGATTTACAACTAGAAAGGAATAAAGAAGGTGAAGGGATTAGTAAAATGAATAAGGGAGTATGCTTGTTAACAAGGATTGAATGAAATTACACGGATACTGAGAATATTTTAAATGCATTCATTTTAATGAAAACTATACTTCGAAGCATATGTTAGCAGAGGTTGTAGTGACGGCAAATTATACAAACACAGAAATTCCAGAAATTCTCCTGCCTTTTGAGAAGCAGTAGACATATGAACTAAAGGGAGTGAAATCCACCTTATGAAGACCTGCCAAAAAGCTGATTCTTCAAAAAAGTGTTCTCGAAATCTTGGTGTAACTGGCACCAAGACCCATTCCCTTTACCTGCACAAATCGCCTTTCCCTCTTTCCCTATTTCACTTGCACTGAATATTGCACTTTCTTCCTCACTGAACGGGATTCCTGGCTTTTTTTTTTTTTTTTTTTTTTGAGACGGATTTTCGCTCTTGTTGACCAGGCTGGAGTGCAGTGGTGTGATCTCGGCTCACTGCAACCTCCGCCTCCTGGGTTCAAGCGATTCTCCTGCCTCAGCCTCCCAAGTAGCTAGGATTACAGGCGCCCGCCACAATGCCCAGCTAATTCCTGGCATTTTAATTACGCTAAATTACTTCAACGTATGACCACCTCAAGCTGAATGTAACTAGCCGCAGACGCTGTTTGCATGACCCAGGAACCACTAAGACACGGAACGAACGCCTACCGGGACCACGCTGAGCTTCACTACCGGCAGCCAACTCACTTCCGGGGTGGACTCAGCACAGCAGTCGCCCGACCCGCCCTCAACCGGAAGTCTTTTGGGCTCTGGCTTTGCCGTCGCCCGGCCCCTTGGCCTTTGCTCCGCTCGGGCGGGACTTCCTTTGTCGTATTTCCAAGGACTCCAAAGCGAGGCCCAGGGCTGAAGGCGTTGGTGTGGAGCCCTCTGGCAGAGGGTTATCCTGGGCCAAATGCACGGATTCTCACCTCGTACAGTTACGCTCTCCCGCGGCACGTCCGGGAGGACTTGAAGTCCTGAGGGCTCAATTTGTCCGTAGGTCAAGAGAAGGCCATGGAGGTGCCGCCATCAGCACCGCGGAGCTTTCTCTGTAGAGCATTGTGTCCATTTCCCCGAGTCTTTGCTGCCGAAGCTGTGACTGCCGATTCGGAAGCCCTTGCGGAGCGTCAGAAGCGGCCTCCCTACGTCCCAGAGCCCTATTACCTGGAATCTGGATGGGACCGCCTCCAGAAGCTGTTTGGCAAAGAGTAAAAGTGCCTGGGGTCTGAAGTGGGTAGGGGGACGCGAAAGCGATGTCCTGCAGCGTTGGCAGCCTGGGTCAGCCTTAGGACGCCAAGGATGGTGTGCTTCATTTTTAAATTATATTTGAGGTTCTGATATTTGTAACCCAAACTTGTATCTTTTTTTTTTTTTTTCCAGACAGGGTCTTGCTCTGTCGCCCAGGCTGGAGTGCTCTGGTGCGATTTCGGCTCACTGCAACCTCTGCCTCTCCGACTCGAGTGATCCTCCCACTTCAGCCTCCCGATTAATTGGGACTCCAGGCACGCGCCACCACGCCCGGCTAATTTTTTTAAAATATATTTTTTATAGACAGGGTTCTTACCATGCTGTCCAGGCTGGTCTTGAACTCTTGGACTTAGGCCCAAACTCGTATTTTTTTTTTTTTTTGTTTTGTTTTGAGACTGAGCCGTGCTCTGTCGCCCAGGCTGGAGTGCAGTGGTGCGATCTTGGCTCACTGCACCCTCCACCTCCGGGGTTCAAGTGTTTCTCCTGCCTCAGCCTCCTGCCTCAGTAGTTGGGATTACAGTTGCCCACTACCATGTCCAGCTAATTTTTGTGTTTTTAGTAGAGGGGATTTCACCATTCAGCAGGCTGGTCTCGAACTCCGGACCTCACGTGATCTGCCTGCTTCCGCCTCCCAAAGTGCTGGGATTACAGGCGTGAGCCACCGCGGCTGGACTGTGCCTGGCCTAGAAGGGCAATTATTTGGTAGTAACTTAATATTTAAGACAGCTATTTGTTAGAGCAGTTTCAGGATGACATCTTGGAAGCTTCATTAGCAGTTCTAGCTTCTTATGCGTTTGAGAGTAACAAACTGAATTAAATAGTAGCTTTATCTTATTATTTTAGATTGGCATGTGTCACCCACTGCATAGTGAACTTTCTCAGTGCGTTTCTTAAAAAACATTTATTTATTTGTTTATTTTTAGAGCCAGGATCTTTGCTATGTTGCTATGCTGTCCAGAACTAGGCTCAAGTCCTGCCTCAGCCTCCTAAGTAGCAGTGACTACAGGCATGTGCCACTATGCCCAGCCCAATGCTTTTATTAGTACAGTCCTATCTGAGTATTTCATGAAATTATTTGGTAAAATAGAATTTAGATTTTTTGTCTTAACGTCCACTTTTTTTTTCTTTGATACATTGCCCTAAAATCTCACGAGTTGGTGTGATTTCTAAAAGTTAGCTTAAGATTTAAATGGAAATATTGGTGTCTCTATCCAACTCACAAATTCTTCCTGTTTCTAGGGGTGTAATAGTCATCAAATAAAAGCACCTTTTAAAAAACTTTTTATTGAAGTAGGTAATGCATTTCAAAAAATGTACGTAAGTAGACTGATGAATGAATTTTCACAAACTGAACATAGCTGTACCCAACACTCAGAAGGAAATGGCAACTAGTATAACATCCCAAAAGCTCCCCTTGTGCCTTTTCCAGTCATTGTCTTTTCAGGAGTTGCCACTATCCTAATTCTAACCAGCATAGCTTCGTTTTGTCTGAGACTTACGTTCATTTTAATATAACTGAACTGTTTAATTCATCTGAGGATTCTACCTATGATGAAAAATGTTGTGGTGTTAGCATTTGGGATAATTCTGATTATAGATTCTTTTGCAGAGCAATGTCCATAAACTAATCCCAAACAACATTGTCTTTTTGATGTTGTAGTGAACAGCAGAGAATTTCAAAGGAACTTGCTGATATCTATAAGATGGCAGCTACGGCAGGCGTCCTCGGCTGGGTGTATGGGGGTATACCAGCTTTCATTCATGCTAAACGACAATACATTGAGCAGAGCCAGGCAGAAATTTATCATAACCGGTTTGATGCTCTGGTATGTACTGGTGGTCTAAAGAAATTTAGGGCACACTGACTTAGCAATTCACTTTACACTTAATCATTCAATTAGCTTGTGGGGATGGAGGGTTGTTTTAAGGTGTCAGAGTAAAGATATAAAGTCTATACTTAATAACAGTGGAAGTACTAAGATCAAAGTGCCTGCATGTGACTTGAGAGACTACTTATCTTCAGCACAGGCATGTTTGGCATCACCACTGTGGCTTTTCTTTCTGAAATACATTTCTTCCAATCCCCTGCTAAATCATCAAGGCTCAACTGTAACATATTTACCTCATTCACAAAGCCTCCCTGAGTATACGAGCTTACACTAAGGCAATAGTTAACATTTATAACTTTATAGAGTGCTAACTCATTTGTTACATCATTAGATCTGTACATCAGTTCTTCTGTGAGAATATTAAAGCTCAGAGAATTTTTAACTTTTTATTTTGAAATTATGGCAGGCTTGAAAGTTGCAAAAATAGTACAAAGATTTCCTATATACCTTTCATCCAGATATTCCACTGTTAACATTTTACCATATTTGTTTTATCATTCTCCCTCTGTATAATATGTACTAATTTTTTCTGAACTACTTGACAGTAGGTCCTAGACATGATGAATACTTCAGTGTGTATTTCCTAAAAACAAGGAAATTCTCTTATACAACCACAATTATAATATCAAGATCAGGAAATTAACACTCATATAGTACTATTACCTTATTTAAAGACCTGTAAATTTTGCTAGTTACCCCACAGTATCATTTATTTTAAAAATAAATAAAAAATATGTATTTTTCAGAAGTTAGGCTTGCGTTCTTATTAACAAATTAAAGAAATTTTTTTGTCTGGTCTGGAAACTGACCCTGGATCACAGGTTGAATTTGCCTGTGGTGCTGCTTTGGTCTCATTTAATCTGGAAGAGTTTCTCTTTGTCTTTCATGGCCTTGACTATGGGTGATTTGTAGAATATTGCTCAATTTGGGTTTGTTTGATGGTTTCTCATGATTGTATTCAGGCTATGTTTTTTGACAGGAATACCCTAGAACTGAAATTAAATTAGAAGCCTGTGATATCTCTGTCCCTATACTGGTGATACTTTACTTACTTGGTTAAGATGGCCTCTGCCAACTATACACTGTAAAATTACTATGTTTCCTGTTTGTAATTTATAAGTATTTTGAGTACTTGTTAGTTCCTTTGAGACTATGTAAATATCCTGCTTTACATCAAATTTCTACTATTTAAATGCTGTTATAAACTATAATATTTCTACTATCTAAAAACTATTTGAAATTATAAATGCTATCTTAGCATTTTTTGATTTTTAAAAAAAAAAATATTTTTTCATTTATTTATTTTTTGAGATAGAGTCTCACTCTGTTGCCCAGGCTGGAGTACAGTGGCACAATCTTGGCTTGTTGCAACCTCCACTTCCCAGGCTCACTCAATTCTCCTGCCTCAGCCTCGCAAGTAGCTGGGACTATAGGCATGTGCCACCACTCCCAGCTAATTTTTGTATTTTTTGTAGAGACAGGATTTTGCTATGTTGCCCAGGCTGGTCTCAAACTCCTCAGCTCAAGCAGTTCACCCTCCTTGGCCTCCCAAAGTGTTGGGATTATAGGTGTGAGCCACTGCCCAGCCTATTTTTATTTTTTAATTTATTATTATTATTTTTTTTTTGAAATTTTTTGAGGCAGAGTCTTGCTGCCTCAGTGCAGGCTGGAGCACAGTGGCAGGATCATAGCTCACCACAACCTCAAACTTCTGGACTCAAGGTTTCCTCCCTCCTCAACCTTCCGAGTAGCTAGGACAGCAAACACACATCACGATGCCCAACTAATTTTTAAATTTTTTTTGTAGAGGCAGGATCTCGCTATGTTGCCCAGGTTGGTCTTAAACTTGTCGGCTCAAGTGATCTTCCCTCGTTGCCTCCCAAAGTGCTGAGATTACAGGCATGAGCTGCCATACCCAGGCAGTTTTAGCATTTAATGATGATTCTTGCCTGTAACAGTTACGAATGTGGTGGCCAAATGGGCATTTTCTAAAGTCTATCATTCTTTCTGCATTTATTTGTTAGTATTATGCTCTAAGGAAGTGTTTTCCTTTCCCCCTCTATTTACATATTTATTTATGTATTTATAATTTATTTCTATCAGTAGAGACTCATGGATTCTTATTTTATTCTGTAGATTTATAATTCGTTACAGGTTGAGCATCACAAATCTGAAATCCTGAATGCTCAGATTCAAAACTTTTTGAGCATTGACATGTCATTCAAAGGAATTGCTCGCTGGAGCATTTCAGATTTTGTTTTTTGGATTTGGGATACTCAACCAGTAAGTGTTAAATGCGCATATTCCCAAATCTGAAAAAATCCAAAACACTTCTGGTCTGAAGTATCAGATAAGGGATACTCAACCATTTTTCATCTCCTGATAGGAAAAGCTACACATGGAACCTCAATACTTAAAGAATAATATTTCTAGAGATTTTCTAGTATTTCTGTCTGTTTAAGTGTACGTGACTAATCCATGGCTAAAATTCCTCTACCACCATTCTAGAATAGGGAAAATATGATGGTGTCTTAGAACCTCACAGTTTTTAAATTAACTTTAGCAATCTGCACATCGTGCTGCTACACGAGGCTTCATTCGTTACGGCTGGCGCTGGAGTTGGAGAACTGTAGCATTTGTGACTATATTCAAGTAAGTTCACTCTGAATTGTGAGATAGTGACTTTTCTTGATACGGTTTTGGGAGTGTGTCTTTTGAACGGGTGGGGTTATGAAAACTGAATACCCACATGAAAGTGATTCATAATGCCTTTTTTTTTTTTTTCAAGAACTTTTGTCTGTGTAGAAGACTGGTGCAGTTATGGTTTTACAACCATGTCTGGAACACATTGAAGGGCCTAGGCTAGGACCAGGGGTTGATATAGTAGGCTTTTCTAAATCTATTAAGTCAGTGAAAATAACACTAAAGAAGGTAAATGGGATATGCTTTAAATCTTATATTTTCCTTCTCCTCCCTTTTTCCCAGCACAGTGAGCACTAGTCTGAATGTATACCGAAATAAAGATGCCCTAAGCCATTTTGTAATTGCAGGAGGTAAGACATTTTTGTTTATATTTTTCAATCTTCTCAAATATAGTTTAGAAAATATGTAAGGACTTATACATCAGAACTACTAAATTCTTTGGTTGGCTTCCCATCGCATCTCATCAACATTCATGCAAAATGTATTTATGGACAGTGTTGTGCTTCACCCTTGATGTACTCAATGGGCAAAACAGCAAGGCCCTTGCTTTCTTTGAATTTTAATGTCTAATGTGTATGTGATAAAACAGGTTGCTGTGATGGAAAGTAACAATTCGGTGGAACAATGGCATCTCATATGGACAGGGTAGTCAGAGAAGGCCTTTCTGAGGAAGTGACATTTGAGCTGATACCCAAAGAATAGGAAGGAACAAGACTTGCAAGGGAGGGTGTCCTAAATAGAGGGAACATAAAGGGGGAAGGCTCTAAGGCAATACATTTCCTTAAAAGCAGGATAGTAACCTGGTGAGTGAGGTAAGAGTAGCTTGAGATGAGATTGGTGAGGATGGTAGGAAGGGACTAAATTTTTTATGCTAAGAACTTGGATTTTATTTTAAAGCTCTCTGCCTCTAGTATATATGTCTTCTTTTAAATGAGCATTAAAAATAGAAGGTACAATGGTGATTACCAGAGACTGGATATGGGGTTGGGAAGATGTTGGTCAAAGGATACAAAATTTCATTTAGACAGGAGGAATAAGTTCAAGAGATCTATTTAGAACATGGTAACTGTGGTTAATAACAGTGTATTGTATACTTCAAAATTGCTTTTAAAAAGTAGATTTTTGTAATCCCAGCACTTCCGGGGGCCAAGGCAAGTGGATCACCTGAGATCAGGAGTTTGAGAGCAGCCTGGCCAACATGGTGAAACCCCGTCTCTACTAAAAATACAAAAATTAGCTGGGCGTGGTGGCACGTGTCTGTAATCCCAGCTACTTGGGAGGCTGAGGCAGGAGAATCACTTGAACCCGGGAGGCAGAGGTTACAGTGAGCCGAGATCACACCATTGCACTCCAAGCTGAGCAACAAGAGTGAAACTCTGTCTCAAAAAAAAAAAAGTAGATTTTAAATGTTCTCACCACAAAAAATGGTATGTGAAGTAACGTGTAGGTTAATTAGCTTAATTTAGCCATTCCACAATATATACATATTTCAAAACATGTTGTACACCATATGTGTACAATTTTTGTCAGATTTAAAAAATAATTTTAAAATGAGCATTCATTTCAGAAAGGTAAATTAACTGCCATATACACTCAATCACTAACTCATGTACATTCTTATACGTACAAAAGCATACATACATATTCTGAACATAAGTTTGTTTTTGTTTTTGCTTTTTTGAGAATCAGTCCCTCTTCTTGAATGCACTTTCTCACTACCACGATTAATTTTGTTCGGCTTCTACTTAACCTTACCTTTCAAAGTCTAGATCATTTGTCAGCCTCAGCTTCCCTAGAGAGTCCTCCCTAGCCATTTTCCTATGTTTAGTTCTGTTTAGGTGTCTTTCCCCTGTGTTCATATACTTCACTATTTTTTTCTTTATCTTTTATTTTCTGCAGTTTGAAAATGATATGCCTTGGTATAATTTTGAGGAACATTTACTGTGCTTGGTGTTTTCTGAACTTTCTGGATCTGTGGTTTGTTGCCTGACTTACTTTAAGATAAATTCTCAGTTATTGTTTCAAAGATTTCTTTAGCTTTCTCTTCTCCTTCTGGTGTTCTAATACACTTATACCTTTTGTAATTGTTTCACAGTTCTTGGATATTTTATCTGTTTGTTTGGTTGGTTGGTTTTAGTGGGGGAGGTTCCCATCTTTTTTCTCTTTGTCTTTTGGTTTTGGAAGTGTCTGTTGATACGTCTTCAAGCTCAGGGATTCTTTCCTCAGCTATGTCCAGTCTGCTATTCTTGAGTTCTGTCACAGTGGGTTTTTAATTGTTTTATCGCTAGCATTTCTCTGATTCTCTCTTAGAATTTCCATCTCTCTGCTTGTATTGCCTGTCTGTTCTTGCATGCTATCTACTTTATCCATTAGAGCCCTTAGCATATTAGTCATAGTTGCTTTAAACTCCTCATCTGGTAAGTCCAGTATCCCCACCATATCTGACTCTGGTTTTGGTGCTTACTCTGTTAGTCTTACTTGGTCTCTTTAAACTGCTTTTGCCTTTTGGGATGCCTTGTAATTTTTTTTCTTGATAGCTGGATATGATGTACCTGGGTAAAAAGGAATTGTGGTAAATAGGTCTTTAGTAATTTGGTATTAAGATGTGGGAGAGGGAAAGTGTTTTATAGTCCTGTGATTAGGTTCTTAGTCTTTTAGTGAGCCTGTGCCTCTGAAATGTTAACTTTACAAGTGCTTTTCAGTTTTTTTCCTCTCCTTTGGTGGGACAGGATACTACAGTGGGTTGGAATGGGTATTTCCCTTCTCCCACATGGGAGACTAGAGCAGTTGCATTTGGATATTCCCCAGATTGGTTAATCTCTGACAAAACCCCAGTAGGTTGGGCTGTGCAAAACCGTTTTATCTTGAGGGCAGGCCTTTGTGAGAATAACAGAATGTTCTGGCATATTTCATAATGGTTACTTTTCTTCCCCCTTGCCAGAAGCCTGAGGGGATTTTTCTCAGATCTTTACTGGGAAAACCTGGTAGAGCTCCTGGAGTGTGGGGACCCTCTGTGACTGGGCCCCCTACAATTTTTATGTCTTAGACTTTTCTATACTGAGCTTCCAGTGATTTATTATTTATAGTCAAGGTTTCCTACTCTGGTACTGGTTTCCATGGAGGCTTCTGCTCATGGGTTTCTACTATTTATCTAGTATAAGGTATTTATCTGTCTGTCTGTCCTATTTTGAAGGCAGCAGTTTACCCATGATCTCACTTCTTTGATGCATCTAAGAGGAGTTGTCAGTTTTTCCATTTGTTTAGGTTTTTACTTGTTGTTAGGAATAAGTGTTAAATTCTAAACTTCTCACATGCCATACCAGAAATTGGAAGTCTGCTTTTTGCCCCACATCTTGACAAGCTGATAAGAAAGCCCAAGTGCTACCTTGATTGACACCGGCAGGAAGTTTCAACCATTCAAGCTCAGGCCTGCATGAGGGACCTCTTGCTCTAGTCCCACCTTCTAAAACCACAAGCCAGTCATTCACCCTTCAGGTTCTCAAGTCATTTTGGGACGTTCTTGGGATCCTGCCTTGCTCTCCCTAGAAAGCCTCATTACGTGTGTAATAAACCTTTTGGTATCCTCTTAGTACTTCTCGGTACTTTGGCATCTCAATATCTAATTCAAATTTTGGGTAGGGAGGTTTATTGTCTCTGGAGGGTAACCACAACATCTTGGATGTAGAAAAGCCAGATGAATTCAGAAAACCATTGGAAGGCCAGGTGCAGTGGCTCATGCCTGTAATCCCAGTGCTTTGGGAGGCCAAGGCAGGCAGATCTCTTGAGGTTGGGAGTTCGAGACTGGTCTGGCCAACATGGTGAAACCCCGTCTCTACTAAAAATACAAAAATTAGCTAGGCGTGGTGGTGCACGTCTGTAATCCCAGCTACCTGGGAAGCTGAGGCAGGAAAATGGCGTGAACCCGGGAGGCGGAGCTTACAGTTAGCCAAGATGGCGCCACTGCACTCCAGCCTGGGCTATAGAGCGAGACTCCGTCTCAACAACAACAACAAAAAAAATGTTAAGCATAATTTACTGTGCACCTCAGCAATTCCATGTCTTAGAATCTGCCCAAGATAAATGAAAACATGTTCACGCAGACTTACGTATAAATTTTTATAGTGGTGTTATTCTTGGCAGCCTCAAACTGAAACAACCCATAAGTTCATCAACTAGTGAATGGATAAATAAAATACATGTCCATTCACTTGAATATTTTCATCAATGAAAAACTGATACATGCTGCAACATGAATAAAACTTAAAAACATTAAGTGAAAGAAGCTAGACACGTAAGACTTCATAATGTGTAATTCTATTCATATGAAATGTCCAGAATAAGCAAATCTGTAGAGTTAGAAAGTACAGTAGTGGATTGAGGTGAGATTGGGAACCAGGAGTAACTACAAAGGGGCATGGGGGATCTTTTTGTAATGATGGAATCATTTTAAAATTGGATTTTGGTGATAATTATATAACAATGCAACTAATTTTTTTTTTTTTTTTTTGAGACGGAGTCTTGCTCTGTCACTCAGGCTGGAGTGCAGTGGTGTGATCTCAGCTCACTGCAACCTCCACTCCTGGGTTCAAGCGATGCTCCTGCCTCAGCCTCCTAAGTAGCTGGGACTACAGGCGCAGTCCACCACCCGTGCCTGGCTAATTTTTTTTTCGTATTTTTAGTAGAGACAAGGTGTCACCGTGTTAGCCAGGATGGTCTCCATCTCCTGACCTTGTGATCCACCAGCCTCGGCCTCCCAAAGTGCTGGGATTTCAGGCGTGAGCCACTGTGCCCGGCCACTAAATTTTTTTACTACAAATTATTGAATTGTACGTTTCAGTGAATTTTGTGTGATGTAAATTATACCTCAAGAAAACTGTTAAAAATACACTAACACAGAAGGAGAAAAAAGCAGTGCTTTTAGATAGGAAGAAGCAAAATTGTCTATATTTGTAGGTGATATTTTAAAAGATGACTTGAAAAATTATTGCTAACCAGTAAAGTGTAAATATATAAATAGGCTTTTTATATTTCAATGGTTACTTGAAAAGTAAAAAGTTTTCTTTATAATAGTACCAAGAATGTAATATAATAAGGAATAAATTTAATGCATGTACAACTTCTCTGAAGAAAATTACAAATCATAAATAATAAAAATGTGGAAATAGTTGATAGTTAACCCAGTATTTTTCTACTTCATTTATAAATTGAAAGCAATTCAAATCAAAATTACAGACTTTTTAAAAAAAAGAACTTGATACAATGTCTAAATCATATCTAAAATGCTGATTATATAAGCATAGCAAAGACATTTCAGAAAAAAATGATGAGGGGTTCTTGCAACTGTAAAATTAAAATCTGTATAAAGTTACAATAAAGAGGACAGTGAGGTATTGGTAGATCTGTGGAATGGAATTCAAAGGTCAGGAACAAAACGAAGTACAGTAAAAGTGATATCTTTAAGTAAAGTAAAGGTGATATTTCGCATTTGTGGGGAAAGAATAGACCATTCATGGGCTGGAACAGTTATTAACTATTTGGAAAGAAATGATACCTGTATTCAGTTCAACAAAATTAGTTAACATTTATTATGGTGCTTATGTAAAAAACGTCCATAAAAGATAAGAGAAAGTATAGAAGTAAATGTGTCTCTGATTTCTGCGTAGGAAGATATATAAATGTGTACATATACACAGTTGACCTTTGAATAACACTGAAAACAGCTTTGAACACAATAGCAATGCTGACCTCCACCCTGCGCAGTTGAAAAATCCACATATAACTTTTGACTCCCCCAAAAGTTAACTACTAATAGCCTACTATTCTCCAGAAGCCTTACCAATAACATAAACAGTTGATTTACACATAAATAGATTGGTATCTATGTACATTTTATGCACTTAAAGACACACATTTTTCTTAATTTTTTTTTTTTGGTATTTCTAGGCTAGACAGTTTATCTGCAAGTTTTTTCAAATTATTGCACATTTCCAAAACATTTTTCAATGTATTTATTGAAAAAAATTCATATGACCAGGCATGGTGGCTCATGCCTGTAATCCCAGCACTTTGGGAAGCCGAGGCGGGCATATCACTTGAGGTCAGGAGTTCGAGACCAGCCTAGCCAACATGGTGAAATCCCATCTCTACTAAAAAATCTTTAAAAAGTAGCCAGGTGTGGTGGCGTGCACCTGTAGTCCCACCTACTTGGGAGGCTGAGGTAGGGGAGAATAACTTGAACCCGGGAGGCAGAGGTTACAGTGAACCAAGATCGTGACATTGCACTCCAGCCTGGGCAGCAGAGTGAGACTGTCTTAAAAAAAGAAAAAAAAAGAAAAAAAAAATCATGTGTGAGTAAATCTGCACAGTTCAAACTCGTGTTTATCAACTGTATATATTTTTAAGCATAAGAACTAAGAAACTAGGAAACAGGAAACCACAGTTTTGGCCACATAAAATTTTTAAACTTACCTATGTCATAAATTTATAGAAAACATTAAACGTAAACAACACCAAAATAATATTATGTGCAGATAGTGGATAAAAGCCCTAATACATCAAAAAGAAAGGATAGCTCAGTTGAAGATTGGACAAAGGACATGAATTTGTAATTCACAGACGTACCATAAATAACTTGTAAACCTAGGGAAAAACAGCTTCTTTTCTCTACTAATCAGAGAAATGCAACTTAAAATTACATACCACTTCTGGCCTATCGAATTGGAAAAAATAAACTAAGAGAATGCAGAAGACTAGATTACTAGCGTACTTTTATTTGGAAAATAAGTTTATGCATCCTTTTTGAATAGCAGTTTAGTAATTTAAGGCAAAGGCCTTAAAAATGTTTATATTTATACCCTTTGACCCAGAAATTTCATTTCTGTGAGTTCATCCTAAGGAAACAGTCAAATGTATAAGAAGATTATTTGTGGAGGGATTATCATCACACCTTTATTTAAAATATCTATAAATAGAAAATCTAAGTGTTAGACAAAAATTTGTGGTACCTCCATGCAATGGAACCAGGAGGGAGAAAACTTAGTAATACAGAATTTAATAATATGTTCTGTGAAAATAAAAAATTTAGTATGTACACCATGACACCAGTTTTTGTGTTTTTGTTTTGTTTTGTTATTTTAGACAGAGTCTTGCTCTTTTGCCCAGGCTGGAGTGCAGTGGCGCGATCTCCGCTCACTGCAACCTCTGCTGCCTGGGTTCAAGCGATTCTCCTGCCTCAGCCTCCCGAGTAGCTGGGATTACAGGTGTGTGCCACCATGCCTGGCTAATTTTTGTATTTTTAGTAGAGACGGGGTTTCAGCATCTTGGCCAGGCTGGTCTTGAACTCCTGACCTCGTGATCCACGCATCTCAGCTTCCCAAAGTGCTGGGATTACAGGTGTGAGCCACTGCACCCAGCCCCAGTTTTTTTTTGTTCGGAGGATCAGAAAATAAGACTAACTCATTACTGACTCTGGGTAATGGGATTAAAGGTGATTTTGGTTCTGGTGAATTTTGAAAATTTTAAAAATGAATATATAGTACTTAAAAATATAAACCTCAACTGTTATTTCTTTTGTTTTTTGAAACAGTGTCTCATTCTTTCGCTAAGGCTAGAGTGCGGGGGTGTGATATCTGCTCATGGCAGCCTCCGCCTCCGGGGTTCAAACAAGTCTCATGCCTCAGCCTCCTGAGTAGCTGGGATTACAGGCATGCACCACCACACCTGGCTAATTTTTGTATTTTTAGTGGAGACACGGTTTTGCCATGTTGCCCAGGCTGGCGTAGAACTCCTGACCTCAAGTGATCTGCCCACCTTGGCCTCCCAGAGTATTGAGATTACAGGTGTGAGCCACTGCATCTGGCCTCAAATGTTATTCTTTAAAAAGTGTTACCACCTTAGATGGTATTAGTTGCATTGTGCATAGTGAAAGGAAAATGAATCAGCATGATTGATGTACAGTCCCAGCAGAAAGGAAAGAAGTCTTTCTGCGCACTGGTAGCATTGAAGGCCAAATGCTGCTTGCTTGTCACCCTGCCTGAGTGGTGTCGTGTAGCAGTACAGAGAGAGTGAGTCTAGGGGAAGGCTTAAACTGGAGGGGCTAGTGAAGGTTTTTTTGCTTTTTTATTTTCCTTGAAGAAAGAAGAAAGAAAGAGAAGGGGAAAACATTTTCAAATTTTTAAGGAGAGTTGGAGAAAAATGAAGCAGAATAAATGGATCCATAGAACAGATTGGAGTTTTTTTTGTAGGAGAGATGTTTCTTCCTTTGAATCTGCGGAGTGGATGGGAAACTACCTGTGTTGGCATTTTAGATTCAGGAAGTATAGGCTGTAGTAGTATATTAACATTGGATTCAGAAAGCTCACTTAGGAATTTGTGCCCATTTTATAGAAGGAAAGTTTTAAAATAGGATTCTAGTATTTAAAGATGATTTAATATTGCCTTTCTTGTTTTTACATAGCTGTCACGGGAAGTCTTTTCAGAATTAACTTAGGCCTGCATGGCCTGTTGGCTGGTGGTATAATTGGAGCCTTGCTGGGGTAAGCATTAACCTGGTTTGGTTCTAGATTGGCACAACTTTCATTAATGCCTTGCCTATTAAAAAATCTCATTTATTTTCAAAAAACAAATTTAATCCTTAGAATCTATAAAAGATCTCTACTCTTGTATTGGCAGTAGCTTTGACTGTCCAGTTCTAATTCTACCCCAATAGTTTGTCTTATTTACAGTTTTTTTTATAGTTTATTTTACTTAACAGCTATTTCAATAAATAACATTTATTTAATACAGCTATCTAAGATAGGGCCCTTTTTCAAAATTCCTTTTTACCGGGTAAAACTGTTTAAATATTGCTAACACCTGAAACTATAGTTTGAACAAACGTATTTATGGGAGCAGGGAAAAAAGAACAAAAAACAATTAGCAGGCATATTCTATAAAAATTGTTGGTAGGATTTTATTTGTTTTGCTTAATACATTTTTTAAAAAGTTCTTCCCCCAACTTTTTACTTTGAACAATTTCAAACCTACAGAAAAGTTGAATGAATTAGTACATTAAAACCCCATATACCCTTCACCTAGATTCACCAATTGTTAATGCCTTGGTGATGTTTTTTATATCTGTGTATATGTGTGGGATGTGAATGTATTTCTTTTCCTTTCCCTTTGCTTCTTGGCTAAACTGTTTGAGACCTCATAATACTTTGCCCCTATATATATTAGCATGTATCTCCCAGGATGAAGAATACTCTTCCATGAAATCATAATACAATTATCACAGTAAACATCGTTTCAACACAACTATCTAAGTTAGGGTCTATATTAAAAACTCCTCAATTATCATACTAATGCCCACAATGTTTCTCCATTTTGTTTGATCATCCCATCATGATTACATTAATGTACTTTTGTCAAGAATACAACATAGGTGAAGTTGTATCCTCATGTATCACATCGGGAGATACTCTGTTACCCATTATAAGTAATATTAACTTCAATTACTTAATATATTGGTTTTCTGCTGTGGTAACAAATTACCACAAACTGAGCATGTATTGCATGTGAAACAACACCCTTGTAGTTCTGTAGATTATAAGTTTGGCTGGGTTTCGCTGCTCAAGATTTTACAAGGCCAAAGTCAAGGTCTTGGCCGGGCTGGGCTCTTTCCTGGAGGCTCTGGGGAAAAGTCAGTTTCCAAGCTCATTCAGAATTTAGTTCCTTGTGGCCAGGCACAGTGGCTCACACCTGTAATCCCAGCATTTTGGGAGGCCGAGGTGGGCAGATCACTTGAGGTCAGGAGTTTGAGACCAGCCTGGCCAACAGGGTGAAACACTGTCCCTACTAAAAACAGAAAAATTAGCCAGGCATGGTGGCAGGTGCCTGTAATCCCAGATACTCGGGAGGCTGAGGCAGGAGAATTGCTTGAACCCCATATACCCTTCACCTAGGCAGAGGCAGAGGTTGCAGTGAGCCAATATTGCACCATTGCACTCCAGCCTGGGCGACAGAGTGAGACTCAGTCTCAAAAAAAAAAAAAAAAGAAGAGAGAGAAAAGCAAAAAAAGAATTTAGTTTCTTGTGCCTGGAGGAGGTCTGAGGTCCATGTTTCCTTGTCGGCTGTGAGCCAGACTATTCTCTGTTCCTGGAGGCCACCACCCACATATCTTCTCCCAGGGCTCCTTTGTGTTTAAACCAGCTATAGCACATTGACTCCTTCTCATACTTCGAATCTCAACTTCCACTCTGCCACTAGCCAGGGAAAACTCTGCTTTTAAGTGTTCACTCAGATACCTATCTCCTTTTTTTTAACCTCAGATTCAACTAATTAGTAACCTTAATTACATTTCTCACATAAATTTTGCCATGTATGATAATATAATCGTGGGCATAATATATTCACAGTTGAGGGATTAGGCAGGATATTTGGGAGGACCACTTTAGAATTCTGCCTACCACATTTGGTTAAGGTGTTATCTGTTCAGTGCCTCCATTGCAAAGATATCTTTTTCCCAGTGTGATTAATTAGTAATCTGGAGGGTGAAACTGTGAATATCCTGCTCTCCAACTGTCTTTTCATTGTGTGTTTTTAATGATCCATTGACGACCCATGCTGTAATCGGTTTGTTACTAGAAAGGTGGTTGTAAATGTTGATAAGCTAATTCTGTCAGTTCCTCTGTTTTTATTAGTTGGTATTTGACTAGAAGAGTGCTACCTTCCTCCTCCACCTGTTCACCCCTTTTTCTGCCTCCTTTGAAGGAGAAGATAATGCTGTAGATTTAATGATTTTTTAAAAATTTAAATTAAATAAAATCAGCATGTCATAATCTACTACTGCCATTACTTTTGTTGTAGCGTTAATATACCTATTTGGTTTGAAGGGAAAACTTGTAGAAGTTAGCAACAAAAATATTTTATATTGTGGTAATAAACACATAGCATAACATTCACCATCTTAATCATATTTTAAGTGTATAGTTCAAAAATGCTAAGTATATTCACATTGTGTGTGAGATCTCTAGAACTTTTTTCTCTTGCAAAATGAAACTAGATCCGTTAAAAACTAATTTCCCCTCCTCATACCCTCCAGCCCTCAGCAAACATATTTCTACTTTCTGTTTCTATGATTTTGACTACTTTATATACTTCATATGAGTGGAATCATACAGTATTTTCCTTTTGTGACTAGCTTATTTTACTTAGCATAATAATGTCCTCGAGGTTTATCTATGTTGTAGCCTGTGACGGATCTCTTTTAAGGCTGCATAATACTCCATTGTATGTGTATGTCACATTTTTTTTTAACCATCTGTCAGTGAACATTTATGTTGCCAAGTGAAAGTAGTTTTTAGTATGAGGTTACTTAAATGGTAGCTGGAGGAAATTTAAGGTATGTGAAGGTCAAATACTTCTAGTTTGAGAACACAAGAACCAAATTCTCTTCATCACTATAGCAATAATTATGTAAATCAGTTTCTCAGTGGGTTGCTATTGGCATTGTGGGTGAGACAGTTATGCCAGACTCTTGAACTTTAGGATATTTTGGTGATCCCACCCTCAAAAGCCAGTAGCATCCCTTCCTCAATCAAAAATGACCTCCACATTTCCTGTCTCCTAGAGGAGCTGGTGCCATTCTGAACTAGAAATTTCATTTCTGAGAAATCTTTGGTGTGGGACTACTTACTAGATCCTGTCATAAATATATACTTTTTTCTCTTCATTTTGATTTATTTCTCATTCCTCATAAAAACAGCCAGTTTCTAGATCTGTTGTTTTATTATATATCAGTTAACTTTAGGAGGTTGTAGTGATTGTTTTTCTCTGTTGTTCAGACCAGAGAAGAGATTACCTCAATGTTTTTCTTTATTTGACAAGGACACTTTAATTCTCAAATGTTCCTATACCTAATAGTGAGCAAGTGGCTCTGGTGTTACTCACACCTTAGCAGAGAATCTCACATGTTGCAAGGTCTAATGATTCCTTTTTCCTAAGCTTTCCCTCTCCTTTCTTCTCAGTACTCCTGTAGGAGGCCTGCTGATGGCATTTCAGAAGTACTCTGGTGAGACTATTCAGGAGAGAAAACAGAAGAATCGAAAGGCACTCCATGAGCTAAAACTGGAAGAGTGGTAAGGAACATGTTTAGCCCAGGGAATCTTGGCTGTCTTGCCCCAGGCCTTATATAGTGGTGCTCTGTTAAACTTGTGTACTCTAAACTGCCACTCAGTTCAAAGAAGAGTTTATTTTTACTGAGTCCTTCAACTCATTCTGTACATTGTCTTTTAATCTATTTAAGGAGAATGGAAAAATGAAGGACATTAATTTTAGTTTTAATTTAACAAAGGTCTTTGCATTTTTTTTTAAGTTAAAATGTTGTACATCTTACTTGCTTGCATATTTTTTATTTTCCTATGTTCTTGACTGCATAGGAAATTACCTAAAGGGAATATTCACCAAGGAGTGAGCTTTACCTGGCTTACTTAAAAAGTGACATCCTTAGCCAGGCAGGGTGGCTCATGCCTGTAATCCCAGCACTTTGGAAGGCCAAGACAGCTGGATCACCTGAGGTCAGGAGTTCGAGACCAGCCTGGCCAACATGGCGAAACACCATCTCTACTAAAAATACAAAAATTAGCTGAGCATGGTGGCATGTGCCTGTAGTCCCAGCTCCTCAAGGAGGCTGAGGCAGGAGAATCACTTGAACACAGGAGGTGGAGATTTCAGTGAGCCATGATTGCGCTCCAGCCTGGGCCACAGATCAAGACTCCATCTCAAAACAGGAGAAAAAGTGACATATTTTTTTTTTGCATACATATGTATGTAAGACACAGCATGTTAAGTCTCCACAAAGATTCTATTTCTTGCTGTAGACACAGAGGAGTTAGGTGGACAGCAGTTGTTCATGCACTGAATGCCACTGAGGAGCATGAAAACTTTTACCTGTTGCATCTAATCATTTCCTGGGATGCAGTTTGTGGGGTAGGGTAATCAGACTGATAGCTGACTTTGCACAGATTCAGTATGTATGATGACTATAACAGGCTGCTGTCTAGTGCTCCTGAGTACAAATGATTCTCACTAGTTCAGCTTCCTGGATACCTAAGATAGCATTGGCTGCTGCTGCTGTTGCTGTTTTGGTATTATAATTGGATAGATGAGAAATCATTTTTTTCCAGTGTTTTCATTTGAAACCTCCATTTCTGCTAACCACACACACACACATACATGGAAATTCTTAAGAGCTGTAGTCCATTATCCAAGGACTTATGTGCTATATAAGAAAAAAAGCATTGAGGTTGCAGTGAGCCGAGATCACGCCAGTGCACTCCAGCCTGGGCTACAGGGCAAGACTTCATCTCAAAAAAATAAATAAATAAAAATTTAAAAAATAAATGAAAAATTAAAAACTGCAGAAGTTTGTCAGTGATTTAGAGATCAGTGATTTTGAGATGGAAAAGCTTAAGAATGGCTGGCTAAGGCCATTCTAAGGTCATTCACCTGGAGTCTTCCACCACTGGCAACCCTGCCAATTCTAGTGGCTGAACTGTAATGTGCACTGCCTGAAGACTGGCCCATCCTGGGCCCGCTGCCACCATTTACCTCCCCCCATCAGGTTGACAGCAGATTTGCCAGCAGAAAACTTACAGGTCAGGAGAGAATGGGATGACACATTCAGAGTGCCGAAAGGAAAAAACCAACAAAAAAACCCCAAAAAACTCCTGCAAAGAGTATTATACCTAGCAAAGCTGTTCTTCCAAATTGAAGGAGAAATAGTCTTCCCAAGACAGGCAAACACTGAGGGAATTCATCACCACTGGACTGCCTTATAAGAAATGCTTAAAGAACTCCTACATGTGAATGCAAAAGTATGGTAACTACCATTATGGAAACACATGAAAGAATAAAACTCACTAGTAGAGCAGATACACAAATAAGAACGAGAAAGGAATCAAACCTTATAATTACAAAAATCCACCAACCATGGAAGTAAATAAGAGGGGAAGAAAGGAACAAAGATTATACAAAACAACCAGGAAACAATTAACAAAATGACAGGAGTAAATCCATACCTATCAATAACAATGTGGAATATAAACACTTTAAATTCCCCAAGTAAAGATTTAGACTGGCTGAATGAATAAAAAAGGATTTAAAAGCTCAACTATATATACTGACTATAAGAAACTCACTTCACCTGTAAAGGTACAGATAGGCTGAAAGTAAAGGGATAGAAAAAGATGTTCATGCAAATGGAAACCATAAATGAGCAGGAATAGCTATACTTAGGCCAGATAAAATAGGCTTTAAATAAAAAACTACAAAAAGAGACACGGTCATTATATAATGATAAAGAGATTAATTCAGCAAGAGGAAATAACAACTGTAAATATATATGCATCCAACACCAGAACATCCATATATATATAAACAAATAATATTAGAGCTAAAGGGAGAGAGAAACCCTAATGTAATAGCTGGGGACTTCAATACCACACTCCCAGCACTGGACAGATCATCTAGACAGAAAATCAACAAAGAAACATCAGACTTAAACTGTACTATAGATCAAATGGATCTAGCAGACATTTACAGAACATCACATCCAAGAACTGCAAAATACACCTTTTTCTTATCTTGGAATGTTCTTCAGGATAAACCACATGTTAAGCTACAAAACAAGTCTCAACAATTTTTTAAAGATCAAAATAACATCAAGTATTTTTTCAGACCATAGCAGAATAAAACTAGAAATCAGTAACAGGAAGGACTTTGGAAACAGTGCAGATACACAGAAATTAAATAATATGCTCTGGAACAATGAATAGGTCAATGAAAAAAGAAGGAAATCAAAAAATTTCTTGAAACAAGTGAAAGTAGAAACACATCATACCAAAACCTATGGGATACAACAAAAGTATCACTAACAGGTACGTTTACAGCAATAAATGCCTCCATCAAAAAGTAGAAATGTTTCAGATAAACAACCTAACACCACACCTGAGGGAACTCGAAAAGCAAGAACAAACCAAACCCAAAATCAGTAGAAGAAAATAAAAAGATCAGAGCAGAGCTGAGTGAAATAGAGACTTAAACACACACACACACACACACACAAAAGAAGAACTAAATGAAAAGTTGGTTTCTTGAAAACAAACAAAATCAAGAAACTACTAGTTAGACTAAGAAAAAAGACCCAATTAAGTTAAAAAACAAAAAAGGAGACATTACAACTGATACCACGGACATACTCATATCATTAGAGATTATTATGAAACAACTATATGCCAAGAAATTGGAAAAGCTACATAAAATGGATACGTTCCTGAAACCCTATAATCTATTGAGATTGAGCCAAGAAGTAATAGAAAACCTGAACAGACCAATAACAAGTAACAAGACTGAACTGGTAATAAAAAGTCTCCCAACAAAGAAAAGTCCAGGACCACATAGCTTTGTTGCTAAATTCTGCCAAACAGTTAAAGAAGAATTAAGACCAATTCTCAAACTATTCCAAAACATTGAAGATGAGCGAATTCTTCCAAACTCAGTCTACAAGGCCAGCATTACCCTTATACAACAAAAACCAGACAAGGGCACGTTAAAAAACAACAACAACAAAAAAAAAACCTACGGGCCAATGTATTCTACAAAACAATCCTTAACAAAATACTAGCAAACCAAATCCAAGGGTACGTCAAAAAGATTATACATCATGAACAAGTGGGATTTATCCTAGGGATGCAAGGATGGTGCAACATACACAAATCAATAAATATGTTACATCATATAAACAGAAGGAAGAACAAAAACCATATGATCATCTCAATAAATGCAGAAAAAGCATTTGGTAAAATTCAACACCCCTTCATGATAACACCTCCCAAAAAGTTAGGGGTAGAAGGACTATTTCTCAGTACAATAAAGGCCATATATGCCAGACTCACAGCTAATATCATACTGAACAGGGAAAAATGAAAAGCTTTTCCCTCAAAGAACTGGAATGAAATAGGAATGTCCACTCTTACCAGTCTTATTCAACATAGTATTGGAAATCCTAGCCAGAGCAGTTAGGCAAGAAAAAGAAATAAAAGGCTTTGGAGGCCAGGCACCGTGGCTCACACTTGTAATCCCAGCACTTAGGAGGCTGAGGCAGGTGGATCACTTGAAGTCAGGAGTTTGAGACCAGCCTGGCCAACATAGTGAAACCCCATCTCTACTAAAAATACAAAAATTAGCTGGGTGTGGTGGTGCACACCTGGAATCCCAACTACTTGGGAGGCTGAGGCAAGAGGATTGTTTGAGCCTGGGAGGTGGAGGTTGCAATGAGCCAAGATGGCACCACTGCACTCCAGCCTGAATGACAGAATGAGACAAAAGAAAATTAACTGGGCACAGTAGTGCATGCCTATAGCCCCAGTTACTTGGGAGACTGAGGCCAGAGGATCCCTTGAGCCCAGGAATTCAAGGCAGCAGTGAGCCATGATCATGCTACTGCACTCCAGCCTGGGCAACAAAGTGAGTCCCTGTCTCTTTAAAAAAAAAAAAGTGGGGCAGGGGGTTGGGGGAAAACTTGTATTTCTGAAAAAATACATACAAGTGGCTAAAAAATACATGAGAAGGTATTCAACATAACTAATCAGGGAAATGCAAATGGTAACCACAACGCAATGTGGTCTGGGGACAGTTTGGGGAATTGGGGTGATATTTACCCCAATTAGAATGTCTGTTATCAAAAAGACAATAAATTTTGGCAAGGATGCAGAAAGAAAAGGGAACTCATGTACTTTTGGTAGGAATGCAAATTAGTAAAGCCACTATAGAAACGGTATGGAAGTTCCTCAGAGAACTGAAAATAGAACTACTGTATGATCCAGCAATCTTCCCTACTGGGTATTTATCCAAGGAAAAGAAACCAGCGTATCAAAGAGTTATCTGCGCCCCCATGCTTATTGCAGCACTATTCATAATAGCCAAGGTATGGAATCAATGTCATTGTCCATCAACAGATGAATGGATAAAGAAAATGTGATATATATACACCACAGAATACTATTCAGCCATAATAAAGAATGAAATCCTGTCATTTGTGGGAACATGGATGAGCCTGTAGGACATTGTTATGTAAAATAAGTCATACACTTACAAATACTGCATGTTCTGTTGCTCATGTGGGAGCTAAAAAATGGGCTCATAGAAGTAAAGAGTAGAATTACGGTTACCGGAGGCTGAGGAGGGGACAGGGAGAAGCATAAGAAGAGGAGATTTAAGGGATTGATTAATAGATACAAAATGATAACTGGATTGGAGGCATAAGTTCTAGGGTTCTGTGGCACTGTAGGATGACTGTAGTTAATAATAATTTATTGTGTATTTTCAAGTAGCTAGAAGAGAGGATGTTTGAATGGTCCCAACAGTATGAAATGATAAATGAGGTGGTGTGTATGCTAATTACCCTGATTTGAGGTGATGCATATGCTAATTACCCCGATTTGGTCATTACACATTGTATATGAAAATATCACTTTGTACTTCATAAATATGTACAATTATTAGTTTCAATTTTAAGAAGGATGGATAAAAACAACTTGAATCATAGTAATGAAAGAATACTTTGGCAGAATTAAAGCGTCAAAATTGTATAGCATATACACGTATGTGTGTTTATGTGTGAGTGTGTGTGTGTGTGATATTTCTAAGGATGGTTAATTCAATAAACGTTTAAGTGTCTTGTATGTGCCTACTTCTTCGCTTGAAAATAATACAGGAAAATCAAACAAATTGAGAGTCAAAAAAAATTGCCTCAATGAGCAGAAAATGTAGAAAACTGACTATAGAGATACAGAAGAACAAATGACCAAATCTGTTTGTGAAGAGTTGAGAAGAAACTTTAACCCTGATAATCACTTAAGGAAGGCACTAATACTTGATTTAGAAACAGAACTGATCTATTATTTGGAAATTAGATTTTAACTCTTCATGAATATAAATCTGTAGTGGTGTTCTCTCTGACTTTTTTCTACCTAGGATTACCTTTTTTTTTTTTCTTTTGAGACAGAGTCTCGCTCTGTCACCCAGGCTGGAGTGCAGTGGCACGATCTTGGCTTACTGCAAGCTTCGCCTCCCAGGTTCATGCCATTCTCCTGCCTCAGCCTCCTGAGTAGCTGGGACTACAGGTGTCCGCCACCACGCCCAGCTAATTTTTTGTATTTTTAATATAGACAGGGTTTCACCATGTTAGCCAGGATGGTCTCGATCTCCTGACCTTGTGATCCGCCCGCCTTGGCCTCCCAAAGTGCTGGGGAGGCATGAGCCTCTGCGCCCGCTGATTACCATTGTTACAGCCTTTGTCCAGTTCCTACAAGGTCTGGTCACAGAGTTTAAGAGTGGCAAGGTACTCACATTCCCCCAGCCCTGGGAGCAAGAGAAGAGTGAGACTTCAGGCCTTCATATCTTAGCACAAAGTGTGTCAGTTCCCACACATCACTCCTGTGAGAACTCTAGGACCCAGCATACTAGGAATATCTTACGGATCAGAACTGTCACCACAACGGTATCCATTATGGTAATGTGGAAATCATAATTGGCTTTCCTCTCTCCTAACATATTAGAATATAAAATATAGTCTCCTCATAGAATATAGTTTTACAAAGGAGAGAAGAGAGTTACTGCATTTGAAGTGCAGGCAGCAGTGTTCACTTCTAAGTTGCTGTACCAAAGCAGGGAGGAAAAGACAAATGCTAACCTTTTTGTTTTAAATCTGTAAGAACTAAAGAAATGGAGCAGTATTTGATTTATCCTTTTTTTTTTTTTTGATTACAGGAAAGCCAGACTACAAGTTACTGAGGACCTCTCTGAGAAAATTGAAAGTAGTTTACAGAAAAATGAACCTGAGAATGATGCTAAGAAAATTGAAGCACTGCTAAACCTTCCTAGAAACCCTTCAGTAATAGATAAACAAGACAAGGTCTGAAAGTGCTCTGGACTTGAAACTCACTGGAGAGTTGAAGGGAGCTATGCTGCCATGTCCGTTGAATGCCAACAGACAGGCCACTCTTTGGTCAGCCTGCTGACAAATGTAAGTGCTGGTACCTGTGGTGGCAGTGGCTTGCTCTTGTCTTTTTCTTTTATTTTCTTTTTAAGAATGGGGCTGTTGTACTCTCTCTTTACTTATCCTTAAATTTAAATACATATTTATGTTTGTATTAATCTATCAATATATACATACATGAATATATCCACCCACCTAGATTTTAAGCAGTAAATAAAAGATTTCCCAAAAGATTGAAGTTGAATTTTACAGTTCATATATTTATGTGGTCCTTTGAAAGGGTATTCTGGAAATCACTGGAAGGAGGAGAGGAAAGAACCAGGTAGGCAAATGGTCTGTGAAACCCTTGGGTCCTGGAAGCAGTGTGAGTGTAAATGTGTAGTAGTATTTGGTTTAATCTTAATGAACAAAGGTGATTTATTTCGCACTTGAAATAAATACAAATTCAACAAAAAGTAGATCAGCGTTATTAAAGAAACTGTTCAACTTTGTGTCTTCCCTTAGTATTGCTGACAAAGTATTGTTGTAGAATACAGGAATTACTTAGAATAGGAACATAGTCATCACAACTGTTACTAAATAGAAAAGAAAAGAATTTCTGAATTAATTATTCCGGTCAATACAGGAAACACTGCTAGTATCTTATGTTGGTATTAGACCTCTCTGCCTACATTGAGAATATAGTTTTACATAGGAGAATGGTTTGTGAAGCAGCATAGTGAGGTAGCTAAAGCCATGGGCTGCCTCTGAAGGCTTTGAATCCCAGCCATGTGGCTTAGCCATGAGATGTGCATTTGAGAAATGTTGTCGGCTTTTGCTGTCCAACTCCAAATTTTCAGATGATAATGTGATTATCCCAGCTTAAGTTGCATCCTGAAGGGGTGGCCTGCCCCTCCACACCTGTGGGCATTTCTCGTTAGGTGGAACGAGAGACTTGAGAAAAGAAATAAGACACAGAGACAAAGTATAGAGAAAGAAAAAGTGAGTCCAGGGGACCGGCACTCAGCATACAGAGGACCCACGCTGGCACCGGTCTCTGAGTTCCCTCTATTTATTGATCGTTTTCTTTACTGTCTTAGAAAAAGGGAAGTGGCCGGATAATAGGATCATAGTAGGGAGAAGGTCAGCAGTAAGACATGTGAATAAAGATCTCTGTGACATGAATAAGGAAAAGTGCTGTGCCTTGATATGCATATGCAAACATCTCCATAAACCTTTTTAGTGCATAAAGAGCAGCATTGCTGCTAGCAAGTCCCACCTTCAGCCCTAAGGCGGTTTTCTCCTTTCTCAGTGAACAGAACATACAATTGGGTTTTACACCGAGATGTTCCATTGCCCAGGGACGGGCAGGAGACAGGTGCTTTTCTCTATCTCAACTGCCAAGAGGCCTTCTTTCCTCTTATACTAGTCCTCCTCAGCACAGACCCTTCACAGGTGTCAGGCTGGGGACGGTCAGGTCTTTCCCTTCCCACGAGGCCATATTTCAGACTGTCACATGGGGAGAAACATTGGACAATACCTAGCTTTCCTAAGCAGAGGTCCCTGTGACCTTTGGCAGTGTATATGTCCCTGGGTACTTGAGATTAAGAGAATGGTGATGACTTTTCACAAGCATACTGCCTTCAGGCACTTATTTAACAAAGCACACCCTGCACAGCCCAAAATCCATTAAACCTTGAGTCACCACAGCACATGTCTCTTGCAAGGACAAGGTTGGGGGTGGGGTCACAGATTAACAGCATCTCAAATACAGAACAAAATCAAATCTCTTATGTCTACTTCTTTCTATATAGACACAGTAAGTCTGATCTCTCTTTCTTTTCCCCACAGCATCCACTTCTGGTCTCGTGAATTGTGGAAGGCAGTTTTAGATAAAGGAGTCATGAATAACATGAACAGTAGTTGGCTATGTCTTTCCAGTTCTCTGCTGATGTCAGAAAGACCCAGAAATAAAAAGGAGGAAAAGCCATCTTTTTATTTATTAAAAAAGGGATCTAAGGAGGCCCTATGTGAAAAGTTACTACCTTAGACATTTGAAGATAGCTTACTGTTTAGTGCATACACCGTAAACAATGATCTCATTTTAAATGAGAACTTTCTCATAAATATTTTACAAATGAGGTGAAACTAGCATAAAGCCATTTAAAGAGATTCTCAGTCCAATATGAACCAGTTAAGTCTTTGGACTATCCCTTTCCTCCTTGACTACTTCTTTGAGGTACATAAATCATTCATCTTACATGTCAGAGGAAATTAGTTTTGGATAGTTCTACTTTCTCCTGTACCTCATGGGGGGGTGAGAGAGCAACAATAGATAACACAATGAAAAAAATGGAATACTGGGTAAACACCAATAATACTTCCATTAGCCTCCTAAAGATGTTCATGCTATACTTCCTATGCATTGCATTGGGCTTTTGTAAACAGCAATATAAAATCTACTCTGATATTAGGAAATCAGATCGTCTCTGAAGTTGACCTGATACTGGACAAATTCTACTTCCAGCAGCACTTTGCCTGACATGTATATGTATACACCAGTTAACAGGCCACAGTCAAACTGATGAAGGGAAAGAGCACCAGAGTTAGGACGTCTGGGTTCTGGCTCTGGCCTTTATAATTCTGGTCACCTCCCTGGGCCTCAGTGCCTTTGTCATTAATAACACTGGTATTCTCTAAAGTCCCTTCTAGAACTCAAGAATTCTGCATTTCAAAACCCGTTGATCAAGGTCACCAGAGCTACTTCTGTGCCCACCATATTCCTCTAGACACTTCCTGCAAAGCAACTGAAGTGAAGAAGCACCTAAAAACAGATACATAAAGGGCAAGGTGGGGTAATCTTGTCCATCTGAAGAAGTTCCCAGAAGAGGTCAATTTCAAATGGAGGTGGGACCTGAGAAAACAAATGATTACATCAAACCCTATATTGGCAAAGGAGGAGAACATCTTAAATTTATATATCCACATACATATAAATTTTAATGTTAATCTCTTAATTTAGATTTTAATCTCAAGATCAAGGGTATTCCCAACTTGTACATAGTAACCTTGAGAGCTGAAGAATATGAAGGGAGAGCTAAATTATGAGAGAACTTAAAACTACTCTGGCGATTTTTATCACATGAAATATTGATCAGGCAAATGTTTAGTTATTACCAGCTATTACCAAACGACCATATGCTTGATGAAGGTACTCTTCCATGTGTGGGGCTATCAGGCATGGTTGCTTTTCTCAATAAGCCTATATACAGTCCGGTAAAGGATGGAAGGAAGATGTGGTACATGAAAATCAACCTATGCTAGTGGTATGAGATGTGCTATACAGGTGGAACTGCTTGAGCTGGATAAGATAGCCACAGAAGGCCTTGTGTAGAAGATTGGATACATGGCTTCATTTTGAAGTAACAGCAGACTGAGCAGAAGACTTTTTAGATAGAAAGTCAAGAAAATGATGACAGAACTGAGCCACAGCAGCATCCTGGAAAGGACATTCTGAGGAGTGAGCAAGCATTCAGTGGAAATGAAAAAACAGGATAGGAAGTTGAGAGACTGCCTTGGAGGAAAATACGTATAGGCTGCCAGGAAAGGAACCTTGGAGGAAAATACGTATAGGTTGTAGGGAAAGGAACCTGAACTTGATGTCCAGTTTGAATCTTGGTTTTATTCCTCCTCTGTATGACCTTGCAAGCAAATTACTTAACCTCTGGGAGCCTCTGGTTTCTCTCCCATAAAATGGAAATAGATCTTGCTCGTAGAGATTTTTATAAGACTAAGGTGAAATCGTGTTTTTGCAAAACAACCTGTTGTATAAGTCTCAGGTATTATTTTTCATTTTTATTTCTATTTCCCCCTCCTGCCCAGGACAATTCTTGCTTTCTTTTATTTTTAAAGATAATTTTGTAGACTAATTTCTTATACTGGTGTTACTCCAATCTTCACAAGTCAAAGCTGAACTGTTTAGGGAGGCTTACAACTACCTTAGACCTGCTATCAGTCTCTTGGATTCTAATGTCCCATGTAAGTTTCTCTTGCATGAAAATACCTGGGGATTTATGACTCACTAAAGCTAGTGCTGTGTTAGGCTCTGTTAACAGGATGGACATTCCAGACCCCAGATAATAATTATCTCATTGTATGTAGAGTCATTAAGACCAAATCTAAAGTCTTGGGTTCCATTTTCCTCATTCATGTGAGGCTCTGGAAACCATGCCATGTGAGGAACAACTGACAGAACTCAAGGGTGTTTAGACAAGAGATCAGCTGGAATGTAGAAAGTTAAAAAGCTTTGAAGCTTTTCCTGTAGGCACGGGGGTCTCTTCTGAGTTTTTGAGTGGGAAAATGACATGACAGAGTAAATCTTTATGAAATTTGGCTCCATGATTGGTCAGTAGGATGAGTCTGTTAGTAAGAGGAGAGAAACCAATGAAAACGTTACCTTATTAATACAAAGTGGCCCCAACCCATGTCCATCAATACTGAGAGATAAAGGGAAAAATGAATGATCAGAATAAGAAGTTACCACAGGAATATTCAAGACAAACTCAAATTAGTGTTTAATAGGTAATGAAAGACATTGAATTAGCTGACAGGGGAATATTTCAAGATGGCAGAATGGAAACATGGCAAAAGAAGAGGTTGCATTAAGCAAATTGCATATGGGATGCATATGCAAAGGAGAGGGATGCCAGCCATCTTATAACTGTCCAGCTTAATCCAAAAGGGATTTTTGGGAAGGTGAGGTAGTAGGTAAAACAGCTTAAATTTACTACTAAGAGTAAGAGAACACTGCCTCGTGATCCCCACGATCCATGTGTCCCCAAACAGATGACGGAGGCTACCTTCAGATCTTTTCAGCCCCTTGCTTCTGCCGATACGGTTATATAGGGCGTACACTTTCCCTTCTCAATGTCTCATTCCTTCTTCTCTCTCTGCATCTTGGGGCAAAACCTTGGAGTCAAGAACAGACAATAAAAATGATAAGTGAGTTTCCCTTGAATTGTGCCCATATATTAATATTTACTTTAGCAAGGCTTCAGACTGACTTAGAACTGGAGCAGTGGTTCTTACATCAGGGGTGATTTACAACCTGCCTCTTCACCTCTTTGTCAAGGGGACATTTGGCAATGCTTGGGGATATTTTTGGTTGTCACAACGGGCAAGGAGTGCTACTGGCATGTAGTGATTAGAGGCTAAGGAAGCTGCTAAACATCCTACAGTGCACAGAACAGCACTCCAAAACAGTTATCTTGCCCAAAATGCCAATAATGTTGAGGATGAGAACCCCTGAATTAAAGGGGTAACACTGGATAGTTGGTATTAGAAACATCCTTGAGCCCACCAGACCTCTTTATCCTACCCTTGGGATAAGTTGTTAACAGCACATACTCTCTAAGGAATTCACTGAGCTTTGGGTTTTTTTGGTGCTAAAGCCTGGGAAAATCAGCAGATGTTGATCTTCCAATTTTATTTGATCAGCGTACATGATTTCTACTCAAAGAAGAATTGGTACCCCTTCATAGTGATTATGGCCTTATTTCAGACCATAGAACTAGCAGTTCCTCTTCATTTAATCATAGAGATTGAGGGCAGCATATGTCTAACACCCAAAGTGTAAATTCTTAGGGTAAAATATCTTAGAAATCTCTTCTTTCATCAGCCACTCCTGATCTTTCATCCAAAAATGTATTCTAAAGAACTGAGAAAATTGACATTTTTCCAGACACCTATGTGTATGGCACTCTACTAGGCACTGGAATTACAAAGACAAGAAGTCCTAGCACTTTGGGAAGCCAAGGATGGTGGATCACCTGAGGTCAGGAGATCAAGACCATCCTGTCCAACATGGTGAAACCCCATCTCTACTAAAAATACAAAAAACAAAACAAAACAAAAAAAAACACTAGCCGAGTGTGGCAGCATGTGTCTGTAATCCCAGCTACTCAGGAGGCTGAGGAAGGAGAATTGCTTGAACCTGGGAGGTGGAGGCTGCAGTGAGCAGAGATCGGGCCACTACACTCCTGCCTGGGTGACAGAGTGAGACTCCATCTCAAAAAAAAAAAGAAGAACTGAAAATGTGCTTGTTTGTTTTTTGAGATGGAGTCTCACTCTGTCGCCCAGGCCAGAGTGCAGTGGCGTGATCTTGGCTCACTGCGGTCTCCGCCTCCTGGGTTCTTAGGTTCAAGCAATTCTTCTGCTTCAGCCTCCTAAGTAGCTGGGGCTACAAGTGCACATCACCATGCCTGGCTAATTTTTGAATTTTTAGTAGAGACGGGGGTTTCACCATGTTGGCCAGGCTGGTCTCGAACTGCTGACCTTAAGTGATCCACCTACCTTGGCCTCCCAAAGTTCTGGGGTTACAGGCGTGAGCCACCTTGCCCGGCCCAAGAACTGAGAATTGGTAGGATCACCTGTAGCCATGTAGTTTCTCAACTGTATCAGTGCATCTTGCCCTCCTCCAAGAAAATGATTCTTGGCCCTAAAATTTGTCAATTTGCCTTTTCTCTAACTCCAAATCAGAATTAGAATATCAGCAGGATGGTGGCCATGAACGTTGGAATTCACTAAGGAGTGTTTAACAACTCACCTGCCAAATTCACTAGCCCTTAAAAAAAATTAGAATATCATTTAGCATCAGAAACATTTTCAAATTAGTTAGCAAACCCCGGTCTCCAAAACTAGATGAAGTTAGGGAAAAGATAGATGGACTAAACTGGAATGTGTCTTGAGGGCAGCGACTTCTTGTCTCTGTAATTCCAATGCCTAGTAGAGTGCCACACGCGTAGGAGGTGTCCGGAAAATGTCCAGGGAATGAACAGAACTTGCTGAGACAAGTAAAGGAGATGCTAATGTTTCCATAGACTTTCTGTAAATATGAAAGAGAATAGGCTAAAACCTCAGAGAGCTGCTGAACCATGCTAATAAAGTTTGATCTTCCAGAATTGAGATCAGGATGATAGTATGATAGTACTTACAGTAGGTCAGGCAGCATATCACAAAAATTCCATTTACTGAGATTAGGGTAATGGCCCAGGGTGGGAGCAGGTTATCAGGAAAATGCTCTTGCTTGGCTGTGGAGGGAAAAGAATAATGTCAGCTGTAATGTGTTTCCTACTGCCCCATATTCATTCTGTGCCTTTTCTATTGATGCAACTGTGGAGTATTCTTTGTCTGGTCAGCTCTCCAGTATGCAGCTGCTAGCATTTTTCTTGCATAATTCTTCAATCAGGCACATACTTGTGGGCAACTAATATTCAGATGTCATGTACTAAAAGTGAAAAAGGCACTTTGAATGTCTGCATTTACTGAGTTAAGTTGACATAAGGAAGATTCTAAGGAAATCTTTTACAAGCCATCTTGTAATATCTCACTTTTATAGCTGATTATAACTATGTATTACTACTAACTGGTTGATGTTTTGTTCTAGGTATACTTTATTTTTCCTTCTCTAGCTCCGTCATGCCTTCTCCCTTTCTCCTACCATATTGTCTCTCAACACATACACATCACACACATCCTTACCTCACAGTAGCTGCCCTAAAGCTGCAGGAGCCGCTTTGCATTCACTTTTGGATACAGGTTTTTCACCCTCTAGCCTAGAGCTACTGGAAATACAGAACAAGTCCGGCAAAGAACTAAGTGTGGATATGGCTTGATATTAGGTGGGACCATCCTAGAAGAGAGCTCTGAAGGTTATCAGCTGTAGTTTCAGTCCCACAGAGCACAAGAATTACACAGGAAGGATGAGGGTGGGGAGGAGAAAGGTGTTGGTGGATATGGTGCTGCTGGTCCATGCCTCCAGATCAGGAGCAGCAGCTACACTGTTTATTCTTCAGCTGCTTTGAAGAATAGTTAGCAACATCTGGAAAAAGGGCAGGGACACAAATTATAGCAGCTCATCTTCTGGTTTCTCTGAAATGGCTTACAAATAAATGAATATTTACTAACTTATTGTTTTTCCTTTTTTTTTTTTCATGCTGAAGTTTTATTTAAAATGTAAAAGAAATGTTCCCCAAAAATGCTGGTGAATAAAGCAAAATGATACGATACAGTGCTCTCTCCCTATGAGTTAGCCAGCCTATCCAAGTACAGGGTAATATATAGTACTCAATGCTGGTAGAATTTCACAGTAGTTTAGTGTTAAAGATTATCTGTGCCTAGATTACGAAGAGATTATCAGTGTGTGATGCTTAGTTCTGGGTTTACACCTTAC
The DNA here is from genome assembly GCF_000951035.1 of Colobus angolensis palliatus. Lineage (NCBI taxonomy): Eukaryota > Metazoa > Chordata > Mammalia > Primates > Cercopithecidae > Colobus > Colobus angolensis. Next base: position 6,644,811 of record NW_012115044.1, read on the forward strand.
TGGGCATGAACAAGAGCCCCTGCTGCTTGGCCATAGCCAAATCCCTTGGGCCCAGAGTTCTTCACATAGCATCCTTTACAATAGATTTCACCTTTTTCAGTCGGAGTTGTTGATTCAAGACTCTTCCCATACTTTGCACATCAGAAACAGTTTTTGTGCCAGGGCTTTCCAGCTCCAATTATCTTCTCGGCAGCATATACTGAGTCCCCACATCTGGAACAGTTGTCAGCACCTCCATATTTCTGAGCAAATTTAGAAGTGTTTGGATTTGTTGTAGGCCTGTGAGGCTGAACACTCTCTGGCTTGATGCCCAGCCTCTCGCCATGTTAAGCATGCCAGTGCCCTGGCCATAACCATAGCCTTTTGGCCCATATTTCTTTCCATAGCAGGATTTGCAGTAGATCTCTTCATCGTGAATTGCCACTGTTGTGCTCTCTAAGTTTTTCCTGCAAACCATTGAGTCAGAGGCAGGAGCATGCACCAGATGCGGAGCTAGCAAGGCTGGGCTGGAGACAGGGTCCAGGGAGTCCAAGATCCCTGTTTTTACTTTTCTGATTACCAAACCTAGTGGTAAGTTTTATTTATTTATTTATTTATTTATTTGAGATGGAGTTTCACTCTGTTCCCCAGGCCAGGCGTGCAGTAACGCGACCTCAGCTCACTGCAGTCTGTGCCTCCCAAGCTCAAGCAATTCTTCTGCCTCAGCCTCCCAAGTAGCTGGGATTACAGGGGCATGCCGCCATATCCAGCTAATTTTTGTATTTTCAGTAGAGTCAGGGTTTCCCCATGTTGGCCAGGCTGGTTTCAAACTCCTGACCTCAGGTGATCCTTCCGTCTCGGCCTCCCAAAGTGCTGGGATTACAGGCGTGAGCCACTGCGCCCGGCCTAGTTTTATTATTTCTCTTATTGGACTTCTCATCAGCATTTGGCCAGTTGGAATCTTCTCCTTCTTGGACTTCTGTGATACCACATCCTTCTGTTTCTGTTTGTTGCACTCAGTTTTCTCTGAAGGCTTTGCTTCAGAGGACTTTTCTTCCCGTTCTTGTCCTCTAATTATTGTTGTTCCCATGGTTCTGTTTGTGGTCCGATTTTGCCCTTACTGGCCCCAGTCTTCCTGGTTTATATCCTCCACACCGGAGATTTGAAATGCCGTTTGAGGCCGGGTGCAGTGGCTCACACCTGTAATTCCGGCACTTTGGTAGGCCAAGGTGGGCAGATCACCTGAGGTCAGGAGTTCGAGACCAGCCTGGCCAACATAGTGAAACCCTGTCCCTACTAAAAATACAAAAATTTATCGGGGCATGGAGGTGCATGCCTACAATCCCAGGTACTCGGGAGGCTGAAGCAAGAGAATTGCTTGAGGCCGGGCGTGGTGGCTCACGCCTGTAATCCCAGCACTTTGGGAGGCCGAGGCGGGCGGATCACGAGGTCAGGAGATAGAGACCATCCTGGCTAACATGGTGAAACACCGTCTCTACTAAAAATACAAAAAATTAGCTGGACGTGATGGCGGACGCCTGTAGTCCCAGCCACTCAGGAGGCTGAGGCAGGAGAATGGTGTGAACCTGGGAAGTGGAGTTTGCAGTGAGATTGTGCCACTGCACTCCAGCCTGGGCCACAGAGCAAAACTCCGTCTCAGAAAAAAAAAAAAAAAGAGAATTGCTTGAACCAGGGAGGCAGAGGTTGCAATGAGTTGAGATCGCGCCACTGCACTCCAGTCTGGGTGACAGAGTAAGACTCCATCTCAGAAAAAGACAAAGAAAAAAAACAATGTCGTCTGATTTTTAAATTTATATATTGGATGGATGCCAGCATCTCCACTTGATTAAAACTGAATTTACTATATGCTTTCCAGATCACATCTACCACCTGTATTCTCCCATTTCAGTGAATAACAATAGCATTTAGTTACCCAAATAAGAGTGTGGTATTTTCTTTGTGCTCACTTCCCAGTAGGCTCCCATATATTTTCTGTTCTACATTCAGAAGATCTCTGGAACTTACTGCTTTTTCCCAAATCTCTTGCAGCAACTGTCTTAGCTGAGATTTTTCTCATCTTCCACTTAGTAGCCTGCAAACCGGTCTCTTTGCCTCAGGTTTCCTAGGCTCTAATAATTCCTGCACATTGCTGTCACAGTAATCATTCTAAAACACCTGTTTAATCATAGTGTATCTACCACTTAAAGATAGGAGATACAAAGATAGGTTTTTCTTTTTTCTCTAAAACACCAGATTGCATGGAGACATCAAGTGATTACCAGAGTTGACCTCTACAGATTAGAATGACACAAAAAATAACAAGCCATTGCTGTTATCTTGGGAGTCTAGAAGTTTCACAGGCTTCAGCTCATTCCTGGCTTCCACTCCACACCCATCCACAAGCCTCATTCAACCTAGAGAGTATGTGTGTGAGGGAAAGAGGGAGGCCTCGGCAGCAGCAAGCCAGGTCTGTCATGACACCTGTTAGAAACCTGGTAACACCCCACAGGGGCAGACCCAGAATCCAAGGTGCACAGCTGTGTGAGGGCATCTGCACATGTAGCTTATTAGATATCATGAGTATGACTCTCCCAGATTTATCTCCTTCCAGTTTATCAAGGGAAAACAAATTTGGTGGGACTACACTAAAAAGAATCATATGCCCAATCTGCTTAATTAATACATTTGGGCTTGTTTTTTTTTTTTTTTTTTTTCCCCAGATCAGTTATTTACTGATATGGTTTCGCTGTGTCCCCACCCAAATCTCATCTTGAATTATAACTCCCACAGTTTCCACGTGTCATGGGAGGAACCCAGTGGGAGGTGACTGAATTATGGGGGCAAGTCTTTTCTGCCCTGTCCTTGTGATAGTTAATGAGCCTCACGAGATCTGATAGTTTTAAAAACAGGAGTTTCCTTATAACAAGCTCTCTTTTTAGCTGCTGCCATCCATGTAAGACATGACTTGCTCCTCCTTGCCTGCTGCCATGATTGTGAGGCCTCCCCAGCCATGTGGAACTGTGAGTCTAATTAAACTTCTTTATTTTGTAAGTTGCCCAGTGTTGGGTATGTCTTTATCAGCAGCATGAAAGCGGACTAATACATTTTCACGTCAAAACTTTACTCACATTGACCTGTAACATTTCTATGAACTGTACATCTAATGTATATTTGTTAGTGCAGTCAGCCCTTGACCTCCCATAAATGCATTATTTGCTTTTGAATCTTATTCTAAAGAATCCCCACACAGTCCAATTAATGAGATTTGAGACATTTATACACCAAAGCTCTCCAACCACAAAATCTTGAAGTTAGCAAATTATAGCACATGGGCCAAACCTGTCCTGCCACCTGTTCTTAAAAATGAAATTTTGTGGCTGGGCGTAGTGGCTCACGCCTGTAATCACAGCACTTTGAGAGGCTGAGGCAGATGGATCACCTGAGGTCAGGAGTTCGAGACCAACCAAGTCAGGAGTTCGAGACCAGCCTGGCCAACATGGTGAAACCCCATCTCCACTAAGAAAATACATAAATCAGCCAATTGTGGTGGTAGGCACCTGTAATCCCAGCTACTTGGGAAGCTGAGGCAGAAGAATCGTTTGAACCTAGGAGGCAGAGGTTGCAGTGAGCCGAGACCACACCATTGCACTCCAGCCTGGGCAACGAGAGTGAAATTCTGTCTCCAAAAAAAAAAAAAAAAAAAGCAAAGAACGAAATTTTGTTGGAACATTTATGTCTTGTCTGTGGCTGCTTTCATGCTACAACCAGCAGAATTGAGTTGTTGCAACAGAGACTGACTGCAAAGCTTAAAATATTTACTATCTGGCTCTATTCAGAAAAAATTTGCCAACCCCTGTCCTAGAATGTCACATATATCCATATTCCAATATAAATAATGTCCAAATCAAAATGCAGTTCAAGCTAGTATTACTGATTTAATAATCAGGACTCTACTGTTTTCTACCTTCAATCAGAATAATGTAAAATTTGTTAAATAATGCTATAACAAGAAGGTAAAAATAGAGACTTAATAAACTATCTTTATGATTGAAGCCTCATTTTAATAAAATTTTTACAACACATAAAAGATGACTGAGACTGGTAAGTTTGGAGTATCAATAGTCATGTCAAAGTTTGGTTTATAGTTGAACTAATTTTCCCATGAAATTTTATCTCATTAAGGAAAATAAAGAATCTGCTGTAGCTGGGCGTGGTGGCTCACGCCTGTAATCCCAGCACTTTGAGGGGCTGAGGTGGGCGGATCACCTAAGGTCGGGAGTTTGAGACCAGCCTGACCAACATGGTGAAGGCCCGTCTCTACTAAAAACACAAAAATTAGCCAGGCGTGGTGGCCGGCACCTATAGTCCCAGCTACACAGGAGGCTGAGGCAGGAGAATTGCTTGAACCTGGGAGGCAGAGGTCACAGTGAGCCAAGATCACGCCACTGCACTCCAGCCTGGGCGACAGAGCGAGACTCCAACCCCCCCAAAAAAAAGAATCTGCTGTAACACTGAAAGATCTAGAGTAAATCATATACTAGCCTGAATTACTAGACCATCTAAAATAAATTATCCACTTCACAACTATACGTAAAGACATACTATATAATATATATTGTGCTATATACTTACGTGCAACTGTATATCAAACTCAGTGTATTGTTTCTTACTGTAGTCTCAAAACCTATCCTTGGGAGTGGGGCTAGGGGTAGGAAGAGAGACCTGTAGTCTTCTGTATGATCAGCCATACAATTTAAACAAGTGTTAATATTTTGAGCATCTGAGTTCACCCTGTAAGCCATTTCGCCATTATAGGCCTAAGATGCATATATTCATGTAAACCCAACATTTTCATTTTATATTTTCAAGTGATTTCACCTCTTGGGGAAAGAGAATTCTCTTGAGTTTACTACCAGTAGGGTAAAATATTTGCTCCAAAATGACTTCTTTTCAGGTGTTGTCTTCAAGGAGTTTGTCACTCACCTTTCCCAGACTTGGTTCAGAAGGAACCAATAGTTCTTAAAAAGCACATTCACCCACAAAAAAAAAAATTGTTTGGCACCATGGAACCATGTGGGTGGCATGCCCTAAAAGAAAGTACCAAATCCCTAAGGGCAATTCCAAAGGGCACATTTTAATACTTTCAATAACAATATTGTTACAATAACTTTTTAAGATGATGGATAGTGGTTATTAGTATATATAAATTTTAGAATATTTATTACAAGAAAATAAGGCCAGGGACAGTGGCTCATGCCTGTAATCCCAGCACTTTGGGAGGCTGAGGTGGGTGGGTCACGAGGTCAGGAGTTCAAGACCAGCCTGGCCAACATGGTGAAACCCATCTCTACCAAAGATAGAAAAAATTAGCCAAGGGTGGTGGCTGGCGCCTGTAATACCAGCTATTGGGGAGGTTGAGGCAGGAGAATTGCTTGAACCCAGAAGACAGAGGTTGCAGTGAGCCGAGATTGTGCCACTGCATTCCCGCCTGGGCAACAGGGTAAGATGGTCTCAAAAAAATAAAAAGAAAATTAGTAACATTATCACACCTTGCACAGTGACTTTATTTTTTAAATTTATTTTTAAAATTATTTTATTTATTTCTTTCAGAGACAAGGTCTCGCTGTGTTGCCCAGGCTGGAGTTCAGTGGCATGATCATAGATCACTGCAACTTTGAACACCTGGGCTCAAGTAAGCCACCCACCTTACCCTCTCGAGTACCTGGGACTACACGTATGTGCCCCCAAGCCTGACTAATTTTTTAAATGTTTCATAGAGTCAGGGTCTCATCATGCTTCCCAGGCTGGTCTTGAACTCCTGGGCTCAAGTGATCCTCCCACTTCAGCCTCCCAAAGTGCTGGGATTACAGGCGTGAGCCACTGTGCCCAGCCCTCACAGTGACTTTAATAAGTCATAATAGCACATGGTCATTTGTGTATCTAAAAATACTATAAAATACTATCAAAGTAAATATGACAATTCTAAAATGTATCTGGCTGAGTTACAGTAATGTGCCACATAACAATGTTTTCAATGACCTACCGCATATATGATGGTAGTCCCATAAAATTATAATACTGTATTTTTACTGTACCTTTCCTGTGTTTACATATGCTTAGATACACAAATATTTATTGTATTACAACTGCCTATGTATTCAGTATAGTAACATGCTGTACAGGTATGTAGCCTCAAGCACTAGGCTGTACCATGTAGCCTAGGTGTGCAGTAGGCTATACCATCTAGGTTTATGTAAGTCCACTCTGATGTTCAGACAGTGGCAGAATTGCCTAATGATGCGTTTCTCAAAATGTATCCACATCATTAAATGACACATGACTATATTGTCTTTTTAGATTCAATATAGTAGAAACTCCCCAGAACAATGTCACTTACGTGTATTCCAGTTGAAGGTCTGATTCACTCTTAAATGTCCATACTTGATGAGACACATGAAACTGTGATTGGTTGTCATATTGAAATCCAGTTTGCTGCTAACAGTATAGAGCTCAGTTTCAGGATCTTGGGAAACTGTTGTGTTGATGGCATTTAATTCTTCTCCATTTTCCAACCAGGAGAGGTGAGGCTCCGGAAAACCTCCAGAGGTTGAACAAATTATCCTTCTAATGTTAGAAGGTGGAATTTCAAAGTCAGATATACTAGGTGTAGGGAAGTCAGCTAAAGAAAGAACAAGAATATATCATTACATATAGTTACAAACCTATGTGTGTAGAGGTTTATTTTTAAATAATTTTCTAGCTTTAATAAGAGTTGATAAAGGCCAGGCGCAGTGGCTCACACCTGTAATCCCAGCACTTTGGGAGGCCAAGGCAGGTGGATCACCTGAAGTCAGGAGTTTGAGACCAGCCTGGCCAATATGGCAAAACCCCATCTCTACTAAAAATACAAAAATTAACCAGTCATGGTGGCAGGCACCTATAATCCCAGCTACTCAGGAGGCTGAGGCAGGCGAATTGCTTGAACTTGGAGGGTGGAAGTTGCAGTGAGCCGAGATCGTACCACTTCACTCCAGCCTGCGCAAAAGAGCAAGACTTCATCTCAAAAACAACAAAACAAAACAAGAATGATAAAATGAGATATAACTTGCAACTTCCCATTAATCATTAATAGTTATGTATAATCCAAAGACTAACTTTGATTTGAATTGGTTATATCAATTCTTTACCACTTTTGATGGAGATAGGAGGGCACTTACTAGAGAAAGGAGAAGTAGGTTCATGCGAATAAATGTTGCCAGAGTACTTGCAATTGTAAGAGATGAACAGAAGAATAATAGACAACATTTACTGAGCTCTTGTTTGTTAGGTCTGGACCTTATCTCATTTTGTCTTCACGGAATCCCTAGAGAGGTAAGTTGTAAATCTAAAAATGTCAAAGATCAGTAATTTCATATGATTTAACCTAATATAATTTCCATTTCATAAGTAATCAAACAGGTTTAGAGAAATTATAACCAACCAGTGGTGGCAGAATTCAAATCTGTCTGACACCAGAGCCTGTCTTTTCTTGACCTTGCCTTTCTTTCTTTCCTTTCCTTTTCTTGTCTTCTCTTTGTTTCTTCCTGATGCTTGAGGTACACAAGTGGCTTTCTTCTATGTTATCTATTTATTTTCTTTTTTTTTCTTTTCAGACATATTTTTATAAAGACAGAAATTAACATTTGTAGCATCAGCAAATTTGATTAGCAAATGTTACCCATGTAGGTATAATTGTCCAATCTGCAGCCAAAGTGTGCCCCTGATGCTAACCACCCCTATAACTGAATAATCTATAAATTACAAAATGAGTTGTAATGCCCCATCCACTACCAGAACATGCCCTGTAACATACGGTGATTCTAAAAGAAACACAACTGCATGTGCCACCTCAATAGTTTCTCCAAACCTTCCAAGAGGAATTTTTTTCTTTAAATGTTCTTCTTTCAAGTCTTTTGTCATATCTGTGTGTACAAATCCTGGTGCAACTACATTCACTCTAATTTTCTTTCTTGCTACCTCTTTAGCAAGAGCACGTGAAAATCCAACTAATCCTCCTTTACTGGCACTGTAAACAGACTGGCCAGAATTGCCTTGTAAGCCAACAATGCTTCCTACATTAACAATAGACCCTCCCTGTTATTGAATCATAGCCCTCATGGCAGCTTTACAGGTCAGCATGGAACCCAAGAGGTTAGTATGAAGCTGAGATACCATATCTTCAGTTTTTGTTCTTACTAAAAGACTATCCCTGTTAATACCAGCTGCATTTACCAAGAAATTTACTCGACCTAAACGTTTCTCCATCTCTTCAAATGTATTTTGAACATCATGTTCTTTAGCAACATCACAGCTAAATGCCAAATGATCTCCGCCGAGGGCACCGGCGGCGGCTTTGGCCCCTTCCAGGTTTCTGGCAATGATCGCCAGGCGGTAGCCTTTCCGGGCCATTAACTGGGCCATAGCCCTTGCCAATGCCTCGGGAACCTCCAAAAATAGCACACACTTTGTCCATCTCGGAGTCACAAACTCGACGGAAAGAGGGAGGGGAGTGGGAGTCCCCTTCCAAGTTCCGTCAAGCTTTTGAACAACCGCGGTTCCAAAAGCTATCTATTTATTTTCTAAACTATAGCGAACACCTGAAAACCCACCATTCAACTTGAGACCCAAAACACTGACAGTAACTGAGGTAAATCTGCTACTATGATGTCACCTATCCTGTCCCTCTCTTTCCCTTACCTAAGGTAATCGCTATCCTAAATTTATGGTTAGCATTTCCTTGCTTTTTAAAAGGTTGTCTTTTACATGAGGGGCCTACCCCTTTGCTCTTGAGAATGGTTTCTCATGTCCTCCTTTCTGGTCTTATCCTTTGAACATTGACTGTTAAGTCTGATACAGGTAAGGGCTCCATGAAGTTGTGTTTCCTCTTCTCTCTGACTACCTAAACTCAATACATAAATAGAGAAGACTTTGCCTAACATAGAACTTTCGTTTGGAAAGGGTCTAGATGGGGAGAGAGAAAACATAAATCTGGTCAAGGAGAGGAGATCTTGGAGAAAGGAAAATGCTGCCTCATTTGCAAGCCTGTGACCTGGCTTTTGAGGGGACATTGTGTGCGTGTGAGTGGGGGCCGGGCACTGAACTATAGTCATGAGCTTTTGCTTCTACTGAGTCTCACCAACACCCCGCCCCCGCAAAAAAAAAAACACCCAGGACCAATATTTTTAAAATTGCATATCTATTTCTGGAGGGGGTTTCCCCTCTCTTTATTCTGTCCTGAGACCATGGGCAAGCTCTTTATTTTAGGTGAAAAGAAAAACTGTGAACCATATCAGTAATATTTTCATTACCATATCAGTAATATTTTCATTTGAAAATATCATTGAAATTTATTTGAATAAATTTATTTGAATTCATTTGAATTTTTTTATTATTTTGATATTAGACATGCCGTTTATTTATTTAATATGTATAAGGAAGCCTGAAAAATAGAAAGCTGTATAGATTGAGTTTAGTTGTTAATTGGTTTGGGAGTCTTCCATGTATAATTTATGACTTCTCTGTGTTCTATGTATTTCTCTGAATTAACTGGGATGAAGCTATGCTAGCTTTCAAACAGGAGATACCTTTCAGAAATTTGTATATTGTGCAGTTGCCCGACCAATTAAATACCTGGTTGAAATTTAAAAAAAAAAAAAAAAAAAGGTGGTCTTTTACTCAGAAAAACCTATATCCAAACTACAACATTGAGCCTATAACCTCATCCACCACACTCTATTGATTTTCCTAATATTTTGATATGCCTTAAAAGGACAGGAAGGCCTTCCTAGCATTCCTCCAAGACACTTGAGGCACTCTTTCATTTATATATTTGATCCCCATAAGATACTGAAGTACAAAGTACAGGAAAATAAATGCAGAGAACATAGGAGAAAGATCCCCTAACGACTTCCTCACTTATTCTTACACAGAAAGAGTTTAACTTCTTAGCATGAGTGTGGGGATTCAATCTCCCCATAGAGTTATCTTTCTTTTCAGAATTCTGAGCCCCACAGAGATGTCAAGTAGCATGTGATCATCAAGAGCAGGTTTTAAAACCAGTTCTGCCTTGTGACCCTGGGTCAATAACTTACCCACCTTTAGTCTTAGTTTGCTCATCTATAAGATAGGGATACTAATACCCAGGGTTGTAAGAATTAAATGACATCATTCGTAGAAATCACTTAGCACAGAGCCTGACACACAGGAAACTAAATAGTCTCGCTCTGTTGCTCAGGCTGGAGTGCAGTGGAATCATCTTGGCTCACTGCAACCTCTGCCTCCCCGGTTCAAGCGATTCTTCTGCCTCAGCCTTCAGAGTAGCTGGGACTACAGGCACACACCACCACGCCCAGTTAATTTTTTGTATTTTTAGTAGAGATGGGGTTTCACTGTGTTAGCCAGGATGGTCTGCATCTCCTGACCTCATGATCCACTAACCTCAGCCTCCCAAAGTGCTGGGACTACAGATGTGAGCCACCACACCCAGCCAATGATAGCTATATTTAAGTGGGTCTTGAATTTATCCTCTCTTAGGTAAGCCCCCTCATTTAAATCAGGTTGCCAGACAAACACTTCCAGGAATGCCTTGTGGCACCTAGAATAAGACGATAAAGGGAAGCCATGACAAATGATTATAATTGCCAGGAAAGGGGGAAAGTTGGATTTGGTTGGAGGTGAAGTTACCTAATTTTTTTAATGAACCCTATCCTTAAATGAAGTTTGATATGTTCCTGAGCCATTTTTAGTTGGCATTGTTATTTCCCACTTACTAATTTATCCTATACGATCGACTCATGACACAGGCAGCTGACATCTAGAATATTCTCTGTTTCTTATAACATCAATATGTTTTGTGTTATAATTAGGTATAACAAATCCAAATATCCTAAATTATTAATATGATTCATGTTAATTTTTGTTCTCTGCTTTTCTGGGAAATAAACTACAGGAATGCCACCTATACCAGGAATTATATTAAAAATATTTTCAAGGCCGGGCGCGCTGGCTCATGCCTGTAATCCCAGCACTTTGGGAGGTCAAGGCGGGATGATCGCTTGAGGTCAGGAGTTCGAGACCACCCTGGACAACATGGTGAAACCCTGTCTCTACTAAAAATCAAAAATTAGCCAGGCATGGTGGCACATGCCTGTAGTCCCAGCTACTTGGGAGGCTGAGACAGGAGAATCGCTTGAACCCAGGAGGCAGAGGCTGCAGTGACCCGAGATCACTGGCACTTCAACTTGGGTGACAGAGTAAGAGACTCTATCTCAAAAAAAAAAAAAAACAAATTTCAAAATCTGTCTTGGCTTAGAACAGCCTAAACTCCATCTCCCACCATTTCTGTACGGTGATCTGTTTAGGGTAACCACTCCTAAGGTCTTGTGAGATTGTGAACAATCAAAGATGCTGTAAGACTGTAACCTTTGTATCTCATTTTAATTAGTTAACCCAAGTTTCACCACTCTTAATAGGGAAGGGTAAGAATATCTTATGAGTAAAGGAATAGGTGCACACATTTTAGAAGGAAAAATCCATTAACTTAGTTAACCTGTTAACTAATGTAGCTAGTTCTCATACATGCCAGTTAATGGAGGTTTTCATATAGCTATGCTGATATTATACTACCATTTTGCAATCTTAGACAAATATAGGGTAACCAACTTGTCCTATTTGCCTAAGGACCAGTTTTAGCACCAAAATCTTGTGCCCCAAATAAACCCTTTGGTTCTGAGCAAAGAGGATAACTGGTCACTCTAGCCAAATGAGAGCTTAATTCCTTGCTTCTCAAATTGTGGTCCTCCACAGCAGCACAGGCATCACCTGAGAGCTTGTTAGAGGTGCAGAATCTCAGATCCAAACCCTAGACCTACTGAACTTAAATCTACATTTTTAACAAGACCCTCAAGTGATTCATAGGCATATAAATCTTTGAGAAGCACTGCTTTGACTCAGTTGGAAAATTCAGAATGCTTCTTGTAAAATTAAGCAAGTAACCTTTTTGTCTTTCCTTTACTGGATTTTGTCCACCCCCGCACCCTCGATTCTGAGTACCCCAGAAATGTCACATTGTCCCCTTGTGGTAATCTGCTAATAGGGCCTGCCCCCTTGAAATGTTTCAACAGGGATCTTTTAGGAGGAAAATGGAGAAACTAGCAGGAATGGCTATGATGAGAATTTCAGGAGTCAATGCAGGTAAAAATTGTGGAAGAGGCAGGCTTCTTAGTACCCCTCAAATCACATCACCATATAATAATTTATTCTATCCAAGAGCAGAGAAAACACCGAGTGAAGTTTAAGATAGTTCCATGTAACTTTGCCTTACTCCCCAAAACTTTAGGTGTGATCTGGATGTCACAAGAAAAGATTCATAGCTAATGATCAAAACGAAGGACAGTAAGGAATTCACTAAGGATCTGCTGAAGTTATCTATTATCAAGATTAATCATTATGTTTTATTAAGTAAGAAGTTTGGTTTTCACTACAGGCTCAAGTGCCCAGGGAAAAAAAGAAATATGTTCAAATTCCAACTGTGAGAAAGTGGCTCAGGGCTATAATTTCTCAAGAAGGGCTCTGGCTCCTTCAGTATCCTCTGTTATACTGTGATTAAAGTGAAATCCCCTTTGCAAAATTATGACTGAGACAGTGAAAGAGAGCTACCTCAACTGACTCCATCTTGCTTCTAACCTCCAAGCTGTCTTTGTTCATTCCTGGGCGTAGGCTGAACTAACTTTGGGAGAAACTTAGTTTATAGTTTATAGTTTAAACAAAGATGGTAACAGCCCTTTCCCAAAGCAGACCTCCTTCTTGCCTGGGGAGTAGATTGCCTTTGTAGGACTAACATTAGCCACAAGATTAGAAATTATGGTTTAGGAGTCATAAAGCCGGAGGCTACGAGATTCTGACCCTCCCTAAACTGCTCCTAAGATCAGTGCTTGAGCTATTTTTCAGCCCCTGCACTTGATGGATCGGCTGGCACCACCCAGATCAATAAACTGGCTCATCTGATCTTGTGGCTCCCACCTAGTGCAAGAAGACAGCTTCAACTCCCTATGATTTCATCCCTGACCAATCAGCACTCCCAGATCACTGGCTTCCCCTGACCCACCAAGTTATCCTTAAAAACTCTGCTCCCCAGATGCTCGGAGAGACTGATTTGAGTAATAATCAAACTCCGCTCTCCCGCACAGCCAGTTGTGCATGAATTACTCTTTCTCTGTTGCAATTCCCCTGTCTTGATGAATCGGCTCTTTCTAGGCAGCAGGCAAGGTAAACCGCTTGGACGGTTACAAAAGCAAGGGTCCTTTCTTTCCAAGACCAGAAATGCTTACCTTCCACAGTAGGTAGATAAACAGAGCTATGAGTCATACATTAGTTTTTTTCCTCGTGGCAGGAATTAATTATGCATTCAATTCTCTAACATTTTTTTTTTTAAGACAGAGTCTCGCTCTGTCACCCAAGCTGGAGTGCAGTGGCACGATCTCGGCTCAGTGCAAACTCCGCCTCCCAGGTTCAAGCGATTCTTCTGCCTCAGCCTCCAGAGTAGCTGGGATTACAGGCATGTGCCATTACGTCTGGCTAATTTTTGTATTTTTAGTAGAGATGGGATTTCACCATGTTGAGCAGGCTGGTCTCGAACTCCTGAGCTCAAGCCATCCACCCACCTTGGCCTCCTAAAGCGCTGGGATGACAGGCTTGAGCCACCACGCCTGGCCCAATTCTCTAACATCTAACTTTTCAGGACTGACTGCTAGATTAGAGTTTCAAATATGCAATAAGTAAATGATCACTTTGAAAATATTAGAATATAATAGTAAAATAGCCATAGTAATAGACATTCACATACTACCTGAAAAAGATTTTATGCCTCCATTGTTCTTTTACCTCTTCTTTTCTTTCTTTCTTTTTTTTTTTTTTTGAGATGGAGTCTTGCTCTGTCACCCAGGCTGGAGTGCAGTGGTGTGATCTCAGCTCATTGCAACCTCCACCTCCCAGGTTCAAGCAATTCTCTGCCTCAGCCTCCAGAGTAGCTGGGATTACAGGCATGTGCCATTACGTCTGGCTAATTTTTGCATTTTTAGTAGAGACGGAGTTTCGCCATGTTGGCCAGGCTGATCTTGAACTCATGACCTCAAATGATCTGCCCGCCTTAGCCTCCCAAAGTGCTGAGATTACAGGCATAAGCCAACCATACCCAGCCCCATTACCTTTTCAGCATACTTGCACAAGCAGATATTGCTGGGTCAAGTGCAGTTAGTAGCAAGGCTATATCAAATCAAAGATGCCCCTTGGTGATTGAGAGGCTCTTTAGGTCATTACAGTGCCCCAGGATGATTGTCATGAACTTGGATTGTCAAAGAACAAGAAATGCACATTAGCAGATCTTTCCAGGACATCTTTAGAAACCAGTTAGGGTTTATTGTACAACTAGAGACTTAACCCCAAGACATGAAGTGAGTTACATCCCTCTTTGGTAAAATTTTCACCTAAATCAATAGCCATGTGTCTTTAAGGGCATTAAGAATCTGCCGGCCTAAAGTAAAATCAGAAAATCCCACCAACCTTTGACGGATAACATCACTTCAGCCAGGTGTTCCCGCTTGAAAGCATCTTTTTCATACTTCAGAACAACACACTCGTATGTGCCCTCGTCAGATGGGCGCAGAGCCAGAATCACAATGGAGAGGTTATTAGTGATATCAAAGATGGTCCGGTTCTTGTACTCGGGCCATATATTCATGTCCCCAGACATCATAGTCAGCACCATTTTCTTCTCCTTTTGCCAGTAGATGCGAGTTTGTGCCAGCTCTTCAACAGAAACATTGTGACCACAGGACAGCGTTGCCACTTCTTTCACTTCCTTGGTCACGTGGATAACACCTATGGAGAGGCAAACAGAACAGGATTGTATATTTATTAAATATAGATTCCTGCACGGTCAGGAATCCAAAGTTAGCAGTAACAGAACTTAGGGTGTTGTGTCTGGTGACTAAGCATCAATCCAGTTTGACTTTTTCAGTCCTCAATGCTTTTTTTCTCTTCATTTTTTAAAAATTGTGGTAAAACACACATAACAGGCTGAGCATGGTGGCTCACGCCTGTAATCCCAGTACTTTGGGAGGCCGAGGCAGGCAAATCACTTGAGGTCAGGAGTTTGAGACCAGCCGGGCCAACATGGTGAAACTCTGTCTCTACTAAAAATTCAAAAAATTAGCCGGGTGTGGTGGAGGGCACCTGTAATCTCAGCTACTCGGGAGGTTGAGGCAGGAGAATCACTTGAGCCCAGGAGGTGGAGGTTGCAGTAAGCTGAGATTGCACTCCAGCCTGGGCAATAAGAGTGAAACTCCATCTCAAAACAAACAAACACATAACATAAAATTTATCATCTTATTGATTTTTAAGTGTACAGTTCAGTAGTGTTAAGTATATTCACGTTGTTGTGAAACAGATCTCTAGAAATTTTCATTTTGCAAATCTGAAACTCTATGTCCATTAAACAGCTCCCTTTTCCCCCTCTCCCCTCAGCCTCTGGCAATTGCCATTCTGTTTGTTTGTATGAATTTGGCTACTTTAAATATCTCATAGAAATAGAATCATATAGTAACAGCCTGTTTATAATCGGCTTATTTCACTTAGCATGATGCACTCAAGGTTCATTCAAGTTGTAGCATACGATAGGATTTCCTTCCTTTGGAATGGTAATGATGTGATCATGAGGATAATGAATAATATTATGCACACACACACCCCGCACATTTTGTTTGCCTATTCATCTGTCGATGCACATTTTGTTTGCCTATTCATCTGTCGATGCACATTTTGTTTGCCTATTCATCTGTCGATTGTCATTTTGCTTGCTTCTCAACTCCTGGTTGCTGTGCTGCTGTGAACATGGGTGTGCAAATGTCTCCTCAAGACCCTGCTTTCAATTCTTACGGATATATGGAATTTTGGGGTCATATGGTAGTTCTATTTTTAATTTTTTGAGGAACCTCAAAAAGTAGCAGTCGCACCTTCAATGCTTTTTAAAGGTTTTGGAAGTCACTATTTAGAAAAACTAAATGTGATTGCACAAAAAACAAATTTGGTTTCAAAAACAGTGAAGACAAATCACTAAAATCGGACTCGTGGACCAATCATTATAACATAAACTATCCCTTTCCTTTTTCTTGAGAATTTTCCGATGACATGCAAGATTTATGAGCATATGAACCTTCTCTCACAGCAGGCGTATTTAGTCCTGTTACTTCTTATTTGGTTTATCTAACAATACCACCCCCAAGAGAAGTCAGTCCTGACTAAGGTTCTGGGCACAGTGGTGGTGGAGGAGGGCAAGGTGCTGCTGCCCACCTCTGTCTAGATAGCCTATATTGAATTACTCTTCATAATATTTTCTTTTTTTGCTTCCTCTGTGGTGGCTTTATGGAGGGGACAGGTGCTATGTCATTTAATCCCCCTACAACCCCATGAGATATGTATTATTTTCCCCATTTTGCAGCTGAGGCAACTGAGAGATTGTGAGGTTCAGGAAGTCTAGGACGGGGCAGATCAGCCTGAGATTCCAAGGGCCTATGATTCTGCAGCCATGACGAAGAATAAGGGAGTGAGATGAGGTCAACTAAGAAGAAAAAAGAAGGCCATACTTTAAATAGGTAGGAAACATAATCGATCTTCATTATTCATGGATTCCCACTTACAGAAGGCCTCCTTCTTGGCTTTGTTGCCTGGTCACTTGATTAGGTAATTTTCAGCTACTACTGCCTTGAGAAATAAGAATTTCACTATAAAGACCTGGTCTCTGATGCTTACTGCCCTTTCCCTTGCATTTCTCCTACAGCCCCTCTCCCCACAATCACATGATACAACAACAACACACACACACACACACACACACACAGATATGCACGTGTACATGCATTCATTTAAACTACAGAACTGCATTTAACCATGGAAAAAATCTAAGGATAAATTTTATCCAGATTAAGTGAGCTAAAGACAATTCATTTCATGTGACTTCACTGGCTTGGCACAGGAATAAAACCTTCATCTCTCACCTTAATACACATCCTGATTCCTCCTCTTTGCACTTGAGTGACTTAGGATTTGAAGCTCTCAGGACTGCCTACTTCCCTACTTACCTTAAAGGCAATCATGACTAAGTGCCCCCTGCTAGCATCCTTGCCTAGAGGCTCCTGGTTGTTGGTGTAGAAAGAACATGGGCTTTTTGTGTTTAATAAAATCCACAGTAGCTGTGTGACCTCAAGCAATTTACTTTACTTCTCTGAACCCCAGTCTTCACATTGGTTATTATGAGGATTAAATGAGATAATTTACGCCAAGCATATACTGTATTTCAGTGCCTAGATGCACACCAAATATGAATCCCATTCTCCTTTCTCCAAGGGGGTGGGGAATTTACTAACTTCTAAGGCTTTTGATTTCATCTTTGGACAGTTTGAGGAAGTTTTGCTTTGCTTTATGTTGAAGTCTGTTTCCCTCTATTTTCTACAGGCATTACAAAACACATCTCCTTCTTCTTACATGACAAGACTTGCAGATATCTGAGTATAGTGATGTCCTCTCTCAGATAGTTCTGCACGTTCCCATCTGCCCCCATTCCTTATTGATGTATGAAAGTGAGTGCCCTCACTTTCCTCACTACACAGTTTGATTTGTGTGTATATTTTTTTTGAGAGAGCAAAGTCCACTAAATCTAACATTCCAGACATCCACTGTGTGATTGGCTCAGAGTAGAACTGGGTTGTCACCTCCTTTACCTAAATCTATGTTTGCAGCCTAAAGTTGAATTCAATATATTAGCAGCCACCTTACACCTTTGATATACCTATTGATATACTGACAAGCAAATTGCCATATTTTTCCACCTGCACATACCACTGAGTGCTGCTCCTACATCCAGTTCAACACCCAACCAAATGGGTAAAGCTCTTCCAGTGATGTTACCTTTCAAGAGTTATCCAGAATCTTCCCCTTCCCCTGCATCTGCATATGATGACACCTCTTTCTTTCTTTTCTTTCTCTCTCTTTCTTTCTTTTTCTTTCTTTCCTTCCTTCCTTCTTTTTCCTTCCTTGCTTCCTTCTTTCTCCTTCCTTCCTTCCTTCCTTCCTTCCTTCCTTCCTTCCTTCCTTCCTTCCTTCCTTCCTTCCTTCCTTCCTTCCTTCCTTCCTTCCTCTCTCTCTCTTTCTTTCTTTCTCTCTTTCTTTCTTTTTTGAGACGGAGTCTTGCTCTTTTGCCCAGGCTAGAGTGAAGTGGTGCAATCTCGGCTCACTGCAACCTCCACCCCCAGGCTCAAGCAATTCTCCTGCCTCAGCCTCCCAAGTAGCTGGGATTACAGGCCCCCACCATCACACCCAGCTAATTTTTGTATTTTTAGTAGAGACAACGTTTCACCATGTTTGCCAGGCTGGTCTCAAATTCCTGATCTCAGGTGATCTGCCCACCTCAGCCTCCCAATATGCTGGGATTACAAGTTTGAGCCACCACGCCCAGCATGACGAGACATCTTGAGCATTCAGAAATACGGAAAGGCACTTGCTTGTTTTATGTATATAGCCAGATGCCTATGGGCCAGGAGTTGGGGACAGAGACAGGGATCCCTAGTGAGGGAGAAAGTCCACTGGTCCCCTGAGAAGGCCTGGATATAAGTGCCAACCATGGGTTAAACAATGTACTCAGCCCCAGGGGATATGAAAGTCATAGTAAGAAATGTGAGGTCTGGAAGGGATTTCCATGATCATTCATTCTCATGGCCTTATCTTACAAATGAGGAAACTGAGCTGAGGAAAAGAAACTGCCCCAGTTTTACACATTTTTTTCTTTCTGGCCCAGGCTTTTAAAGCCATTCTTCTTGTTTATTGATTTCTTCAGTTTTAGGCCCCAGTTCCAGTAAGTAAGCCAACACTGTCCCCCGCCCGCCACTCCAACCCAGCCCTACCACTGAGCCCTTTGGTTTAAGAAACAGAGTCTCAGGCCGGGCATCGTGGCTCAAGCCTGTAATCCCAGCACTTTGGGAGGCTGAGGTGGGTGGATCACAAGGTCAGGAGTTTGAGACCAGCCTGGTCAACATGGTGAAACCCCATTTCTATTAAAAATACAAAAAAATTAGCCAGGTGTGTTGGCACACACCTGTAATCCCAGCTACTTAGGAGGCTGATGCAGGAGAATCACTTGAACCCAGGAGGCGTAGGTTGCAGTGAACCAATATCATACCACTGCATTCCAGCTTGGGTGACAGAGTGAGACTCCGTCTCAAAATAAATAAACAAATAGATAAATAAGAAACAGAGTCCCTTTCTTTCCAGGCCTGATTGATCCCATGGTTTCAGACTGAAATGACTCCCATGCTTATACCTTTGGACTATTTCTACCGTCTTCAGGTACCCTAAATAGATCCTATATCCTGCCTTTATCTCTTTGGCTATCTGCAGTCCATGCTATACAGTTACCCTCCAACCTGTATTTGCTAGAAGTGTTGTTTAAAACATTCTGTGCATTTCTCCATCAATATCTAAACTAGTCTCTGTGTCAATAGCACCAAAATTCCTTAGCAGGCTATATTTTCTGATTTTTGGTTTAGAAGGCATGGTCATTCTTCCTAGGCTGTTGTAGGACCTAAAAGCAGCATCCCTCTAAGGCCCCAGTGCCCCCTGCCCAGTGCTGTCATGCTGTGCCTTCTGGGCCCTGTATTCCCTGAAGCTGTACAGACCCCCTGAGGGAGACCCATGTCTAGGGACTTCATTTCCAAGCCCTCTCTCTTCTTAGATAGCAGGATCATGGGGCACTAGCACCTTTCTATCTCAGCAGCCACTCTCAGGCCTCTGTGAGACTGGATACGGCCCCACCACAGCACTGAACAAGAGAGTGTTGTGATGGTGAGTATTTGCATAGCAAAGTGAGGTAATGCAGAATAGTCCAGGCACCCCTTCAGCAATTGTGTGGAATGTTGCCGGTCCCTGTTTTAGGGAACACAACTGAAAGAAGGGAAGAAATAAAAAGATATACTTGAGGGGAGCATATTTCAAAGTGAAGCTATATTAGCTAAAGATCAAATGACAACCCAGACACTCCTAGTGTTGCAAGGAGAGCAAAATGAGACGTAGAAGGAACATGGGCTATCCATCTCCATTGATTAGATTCTAGTTCCAGCTCAGCCACTTGCTGTTTCATCTGTTTCCTCATCTCTAAATAGGTATGACACCTACCCCTTGGGATCATTGGAAAATTCAATTCAATTGAATGATATAAATAAAAAGTCCCAAGGACATAGCAGGTCTTCTGTAAGAGTTTCAATATTTCTTTCTCCGTCCTCCCACTGCTAACTCTTACCTTTCATTTCACTCAAGGGTTATGTCAGATATAGGACTCTGGTTTTGCTATGGGCCAGACAGACAGCAACTCACTTCTCTGGGCCCCCCAATAATACGGTCTTTCCCCACTGAGCTATTTGTTCCCACCCAAAAAGAATCCAATATTTCTCACTGATTTTGGTATGTGGTGATGTTAGCAAAAGAGATAGCGTAACTGAAAGAGAAACCATGTAATTTTGATGATGGCTTCTAAGGAGTTTTTGTCCAGCCTTCTGATGATAAGTGTGAAGAAGAATAGAACTAAAAAGAGGAACCCAAAATCTTCCAATTTGGAAATTCACACAGGAACCCAGTTTTCAGGGTTCCACCACACAGAGACAGAAAACAGTCATTATAAATTTGCCCAACAAATTTATATCAATTTTGTCTGTTTTAGGGACTCCGTCACACACAGACAAAAAGCAGTTCAAACTGACATGCGTCTAACGGTTTTGTCTGCTTCAGTGACTCTGACAGGAAGAGTCAGGGACTGGAAGTCTCAATATTACTGTCTCAAACTTGGTTGAACTGAGCTTGCTCAGCCATTTTTGAATGGGCATTGTGACACCTATCCAACCCAGTGGGTGTGAGGATTCAAAATGAAATACTGCGCATAAAAGTTCTCCATAGGGCCGGGCGTGGTGGCTCAAGCCTGTAATCCCAGAACTTTGGGAGGCCGAAACAGGTGGATCACGAGGTCAGGAGATCGAGACCATCCTGGCTAACACAGTGAAACCCCATCTCTACTAAAAAATACAAAAAACTAGCCGGGCGAGGTGGCG
>NW_012115044.1:6666080-6675835 GCF_000951035.1 Colobus angolensis palliatus
AAAAAAAAAAAAAAAAAAGTCCTCCACAGTACCTGGGACATTAGAGGGAGCCAATATGTCCCCCAGAGATCCACACAGTTCAGGTCCCACTTTACTCACATCTGCTCTCGTGGCCCCTTGTCAAAGAGGCCTTCACTGACTCTCCTTGAACAGCACCATCCTCCCTTCCCAGCTCCATCCTGCTACTCTTTAGTCTCTTTGCCTGATTTGTTTCTCTTCAGGCTTGTCTCCAACTGATATATATTTTTACAACTGTGATGTATATTTACATGTATATGTGATACATAATTACGTATGGAGCTATGGAGCAGAGGCTACCTCCTTTGTTCACTGCCATATCTGCAGTGTCTAGAATAGGACCTGGTCCATAGTAGGTGCTCAGTAAATACTTGCTGAATGCATGTTAGGCATGAGGAAATGAGGTGTGGCTCCATCCACTGTGTATTAGAATCGTAACCTTGAGCAAGCTGGGTAACCTCTTTGGGCTTCAAGTTCCACCTCTGTAAAACAGTCATAATACTATTGCTATGATTTGAATGTGTCCCCTAAAGTTTTGGTGTTGGAAATTTAATTCCGAGTGTAACAGTGTTGAGAGGTGGGACTGCTAAAAGGTGATTAGGTCATGGAGACTCTGCCATCATGGATGGATTCATGCCATTTTCTTGGGAGTGGGTTCACTACAGCAGGAGAGGCTTCCTTACAAAGGATGGTTTTGGCCTCCTTCCCACTCTGTGTCTCGTGCATGCTCTCCTGCCTTTTTATCCTCTGCCATGCGATGATGCGGCAAGAAGGTCCTCATCAGATGTGAGCCCCTTGACCTTGGACTTCCCAGCCTCCAGAACAGTAAGAAATAAATCTCTGTTCTTTCTAAATTACCCAATGTCAGGTATTCTGTTATAGTAGCACAAAACAGACCAAGATAACTGTCTTCCTTGGTTCACATAATTATCACAGCGATCACAGGATACCAGATGTAACGTGCTTTCTTGACTGTAGAAGGCTCTACAGATTTTTAATGGGGCTGTCCTTTCTCATGCACAACAGACTGCTTTGCTGAGCCACACCCCCACAGGACCAGCATCACCATGGTAACTGGCTGATTCTTGAACTAAGTTCAGTGCCCATAGCTGGCATGGGGAGCCCATCCAGCACCTCTACCCAGCAGCAGTCAGAAAGGGGCAGAGGCTGTGAGAGGAGGCGGAGAGAAGGCAGAGATGGACGGCAACGCTGCTCGCCTTCTGGTGGATGTGTGGAAACTGACCACCTGTATGGCACACTGGGGACATTCAACAGTGCTGGCCTCAGCCTCTGCCTCTCCTGACCCCTTGGCCACCCTCCTGCTCTGACCACTTCAACTCTGGGCTGCTAGCCACCCAGGAGAGGAAGCTATTTGCCAACAAGTGTAGACCACTAGTTTTAGACAAATAATGGACCTCTCGGCCCGGTGCGGTGGCTCACGCCTGTAATCCCAGCACTTTGGGAGGCCGAGGCAGGCGGATCAGGAGATCAAAGATCATCCTGGCTAACACAGTGAAACCCCGTCACTACTAAAAATACAAAAAAATTTAGCCGGGTGTGGTGGCAGGCTAATTTTTGTGTGGAGGACTTTCACGAGCTGTAGTCCCAGCTACTCAGGAGGCTGAGGCAGGAGAATGGCGTGAAGCCGGGAGGCGGAGCTTGCAGTGAGCCGAGATCGCGCCACTGCACTCCAGCCTGGGCGACACAGCGAGACTCCGTCTCAGAAAAAAAAAAAAATGGACCTCTCAGGGACTCAATCTAGGTCAGGTACCCATAATCCTAGCACTTTGGGAGCCAATCAAGGCGGGTGGATTGCTTGAGCCCAGGAGTTCAAGATCAGCTTGGGCAACATAGCAAAAACCCCATCGCTACAAAAAGAAAAAATAGATCTCAATCTACAACAGAATATTATTTCAGAATATTATTTGGCCGTAAAAGCGAATGGAGTACTAAGACATATGCAACATGGATGAACAACTGTTGTCAGGGTGATGATGGGAGCAATCACTGCTCATGGGACCCCTGGGCCAGCAGCATAACGGTATGTGTTGCGGGGAGAGGAGGATGTGTTCTGTGAATGGTGGCTCTTTGGGGCATTCTCTTTTCTCCTAGCTCTGAGTTCTCAGACTATAAACTTATAGGCAATGCTTTTCCTGCATCTCTTGCCTCCTCCTGCAGGAGGCCTTTCCCCTCTCCTTAGACCTGACCCTCTCTTAAAGGACTCCAGCTCTGAAAGAAAAGCTGCCCACATTGGTCCCTCTGAGGACTGCCCTGTTAGAGCCTCTGCCTTACTGCCACTTACTTACTTACTGCCACTTACTTACTGACAAAGTACTTACTGTACTTTGCTGGAGTACAAAGTCAGGCGTTTCTGCCCCCATAGACAGTGCCTGCCGACCTAGAGTGGGAGAGGAGCTTGGCTGGTTCCACCCTGTGCATGAAAGAGGGATCCCTTCCCCTGGGCATCAGTGACTGGGCAGGAGGAGAGGGGGAACACCTTTGCCCTGGTGTAGCTTCCTGACCCAGGGCAGGAGAGGAAGGCCTAGTGTGGCAAATCTCTGCCCTGAATAAAGCCCTCTATAATCCTACTCCACTTTATTCACTCAATCTCGCCTCCCACAGACCATGCACAACTCACACCTACACTCCCGTTGGGCAGTCCTCACTAATTTTACATGGTGCACACTCTCCATCAACTTCCCTCTGACTCAATTCTTTTCATCAAAGACATCATCAGTTACTGTAAGTACTGACATCACCTCCTAATAGGTTGTGCACAGTCATGGGGGCTGCCCTACAAGCCCTTCTTCAGTAACACTTTTTCCTTTTTAAAGTTATTTACACCTTTACTACTGAAACTTAAAGTGTATGGTGGAGCAGCATCAGCATCACCTAGGTGCTTCTTAGAAATGCAGACTCTCAGGCCCCATCCCAGACCCACCTAAGTGGAAACAGCATTTAAAAAACTATATAGACTCTATTTTTTAGAGCTGCTTTAGATTCATCGAAAAATTGAGTGTAAAGTACAGAGGATTTCCATATACTCCCTCCCCACATATTCACAGCTTCCACCACGGTCTACATCCTGCGCCAGAGCAGTCCACTTGTTACAATCAATGAACCTACATTAACACATCATTACTGCCCCGCCCCAATCCAGAGTTCACGATAGGGATCACTTCTGGTATTGCATATTCTATGGATTTGGACAAATTTATAATGACTTGTATCTATCATTACAGCATTATGCAAAATAGATTCACTTCTCTAAAAAATTCCCTGTGCTAGAGACTGCAATTTAGCAAAACCCCCAGGTTACTGGGATGTGTCAAATGTGAACAGAGCTGGGGTAGACCGCACCACTACCCTGGGTAAAGCCCTTCCAGCCTCCTGAATAACATGCGGATTCATGACTATAGCCCACAAGTGCTGCAGGGTCTGGTTTTGCTCACTGGGCCAGTCCCTCCTCTGCTCCTCCCATAGCTCACTGCCACTCCTCACTGGCAGGGGAAGACAGCACTTTCTCAGGCACTGCCTATCCCCGTGCCTTCAAAGCACTTGGCTTTGTTGGCCAACAAACAAACACATTCATTTGAGTGGCTACTGGATTACTTTCCCTCTTCCCAATGATAGTAAATTTCACAAATGCCCGAGCCATGTCCCCAGGACCAAGAAAAGTCTCTTTCTTCTAAATGATGTTTGTTGAATTAATAAATGATTAAACAAAAGAATGAACACCTGTGCCAGCCTCATCCCTACCTTTGTGCCTTTGTCCAGGCTGTTGCCCTGACCAGAATTCTCTCTCCATCATCCATCTGCCTCTGTAAAGCCTGCCCTCCTTGCTGCAGCCCAGTCTGGTACCCCCTTTCCCAGATCTTGGACTCCTACAATCAGGGCAAAGCATTTCATTGCTCTTTGCTTGTTTTACATGGGTTAGCTTTGCATTCCCCCAACTAACATATGCAGACCTCTTTGAGTGCAGGAATCCTAGCCTCAACTTTATGGCCCACCTGGCACACAGTAGGTGGTTCATTGACTTAGTCACAGCAGCAGTAAAATCAGGAGAACAAGGTACTTTCCTAAACATCTTTCTTTAGCTCAAAGATCTCTTTCCATTTAACTCTGACTCTAATTTTCCTGGTACAGTTTCTAAAGTTTGGGTTTTAATTTTTATTTTATGTCTTTTTTTACTTTTTTATCGTTCTCCCTCTTTCTATTCTCTCTCCCTCCCCACCTCCCTTATTTCTGGGAAGCCTGTACAAATTTCCTTCTAAATATTTTAAACTCCTCTGTACTCCCCAGAAGACTAGTTTGGGAATGCTTCCCCAGCTCCCCAGAAGGAAATTGTAACTGTTGGAAATGTAATGTAACTGTCAAATATATACAAAATCTGAGGTGTAAATTGTGAAATGTAAGCCATGGTTCTCTTGGTTCTAAAAACAATGCAAAATAGCTCTGGAGAGAAAATTTTAAATGACCACCACTGCAGTCAAGTAATCTGTGTGCCCCTAACTCCTCTTCCCTTCCCTCTACCTCTCTCTCACACCTGATATTCTAGGCAGTACTTTACGTGAGAAGTTTTTAAGACAAAGACCCTTAATAGTCGGGTCTTTGCAGACTGGCAAATCATGCTGGAGCCCAAACTCCTTGCTTTTTGGGAAACCAGGAGGTATGCTGCTCACTAGAAAACAGATCTTTTGTTTTCTGACTTAAGAAAAAAAAAATCAGAACCATCCTGCCAGCAGGGACAAGCTTCACCCTTCTTGACAGTCCTAAAAGTTCAGCACTCTTAAGATCACCTGGGCAGGAACAAAAGCCTCTAGAAGTCAAATTATTACTTTCAGGACATATATGTAATACCTCTGTGGCAGATTAAAAACAACTAAAAATATAATTTTACGTTAAATCTGATACCACTTACAGTCAGATGCCAATGTTGAAAAAAGATCTCAGCATCCAAAACAGAACAAATAAGATTAATGTATTAAAAGGAACTTAAGAAGGTTAAGAAGATTAACGTCATTAAGAGGAATTGTCCTCAACTACTCTCCCGCCTTCAAATTGGAAAGAAGATCACCACTGTTCAACTTTAGAAGCAGGACACTTTCACTGAGCTGTATCATGAAAATATAGTCTGGGAATGGATTCTGAGGCTGGTATTAGCACATCACAAAATGTACATGAGCATCTAATACTCATCTAATGGAAGAGACCATTATGAATCCACTCTATGGTTTTGATAAAGTAACACTGCCCCTTCCATGCTTCCTTGTACGTCTGGGTTCTTGAGTTAACTTGGTTGCTAACTTGCTGTGTGATGATAGGAATGTCCTTTAACCTCTTTGAACCACAGTCTTCTCATCTTTAAAATGTTCTGAAAATACCCTGAAGGTTCCTTCCAGCTGATAGGATAATAGAAGGGAGCAGCTCAGAGAACCCCACCTCCTTTCTCTTAACCCTGTAGCAGTTGACTCCGTTAAGTTCCTGAAAGTTGCTTACCTGAACAGAAATGAGAAAGACCAGCCAGCACCAAGAGCTGAAAGAACTTGAGGTATGGACACTTGGATGGTGATATTCCCTGCCTCCATGTGTGGCCCATGGCTTCAGATGCTTAGGGTCAAAAGTGAAAGCCAACAATTTGGAGCCAAGTAAGACCAGGGCACTTCCTAGGCACAAAACAGGCAGGGTGGTGACAGTCCAATTGCCGGCCTAGAGGATTCTCCAGTGATGTTTACAAAACACACAGAGATTGGAGGGTGTCCTGGGTCTCCAAAGGTTGTGGATTTAGTTTCACAACCTGAAAAAGGAACAAATAAAAGTCATCCAGGAAGGAAGGTGTGCCTACTGTGAGTTGCAAAACTCCGGAGTTGCCTGCTAAAATTAGTTAGAGAGTTTAACCTAAGCAACCTCTAAAGCAGGGCGTGACCCTGAGGGAAAGCAAGTTGAAATTCTGTGAGGGGACCAGTTCCAAGAACCAACCTAGCCCTTCCATGAAAAGGCTTTCCATTTAATAGGCTGGATTAAGATTTGGTTAGAAACACAGAGAGCTCTAAGGACCCTCCATATCTGCTAGACAACCTCCAAAAGTTCAAATTCTCTTCTGAACATACCAAGAAACACAGAGCAGACAGTAAGGGTGTATTTTGTCCAAGGCAGGACCTAAGTTATGAAATAACTTCTTTCTTGACATATTAACATAAGAAAACAAGTGTCTCAATTCTTTAAACCTGCTGCTCAAATAACATATCATAAAGGGGTATGAGATCTCAATAACCAGAAAAGTCTATCCGTAAAAAGGGAGGGAAAAAAGACAGTGCACACATTACTTATTAAAATTATGTACTCCAGGTCCAGGCGTGGTGGCTCATGCCTGTAATCCCGGCACTTTGGGAGGCTGAGGTGGGCGGATCACTTGAGGTCAGTAGTTCCAGACCAGCCTGGCCAATGTGACAAAACCTCATTTCTACCAAAAATACAAAAATTAGCCAGGTGCGGTGGTGGGTGCCCGTAATCCCAGCCACTTGGGAGACTGAGGCACGAGAATTGCTTGAACCCAGGAGGTGGAGGCTACAGTGAGCCAAGATTGCACCACTGCACCCCAGCCTCGGTGACAGAGAAAAAAAAAATTATGTGCTCTCATGTGAGACGGCTGGGGTTTAATTTTTCCAGTAAATATGTCAAAATGAGAAATGAAAATGAACACTGTGCTCCACTGTCACCCCTTCAGGCTGCTACTAGGACACAGCCCCGTGCTGCTCGGAGAATACTTGAGTGTCCTCTTTGGAGACCACACTGAAGCTAGAGTTCCAGTCACGCCATATTGTTTTGTTATTCATCATACATTTTAGGCAGGATTAGCTAAAAGAGACTTATTCACCAGAATTTGTTTTTCTTAAGAGAGAATCTTGCTCTGTCGCACAGGCTGGAGTGCAGTGGCCCGACCATAGCTAACCACAGTCTCAACCTCCCGATCTCAAGCGATTTTCCCACTTTCACTAGAATTTTACTGGCTTGAGAAATTCAAATACAGCCCACAAAAATAATATTTGCTAGCATCTAGGACATTTTAAAATAAAGGGCCACAATTCTGACTATGATGCTCCAAATGTGTTGGGAAGCCACAGCCTCCTGTGGGAATGAGACCCTGAAGTTTCCTTTGAGGGCAAGCGTGGATCCAGGAGGTGGTAGTGGCGGTGTGTTTGTTTAAAAAGCAGTGAGGTTGCTGGTAACTAGTTCTACCAAGCTATCCCACAGTAAGATAATAGTAAATGTACTTACTTGCTGAAGAAAAATTCCACTTTTTCTTTAACTCCTTTGATTTCAGATGAGACTCCTCTTCTGATATGTTCTCTTCTTGCAGTCTATAAAGCAATGACAAGTCGCTCCGTTTTCTTTGGGTGGGTCATCTATCAGAGAGGTGGCATTTCCCCTTCTAGCTTTCGGTTGCTTGACAGAAGATTTGAATTGACTCAGAAGTACTTTGTTAGTGCCAGCAGTTTTATTGGACAGCAGAGGAAGCTCCCTCTGCTGCTGTCTTCTCCCAGGGGCCTTTGCAGAGGCTGTGGCTAGGGCAAATCACACAGCAGCCTCCCTCACCACCGTGCACGGACTAACAAACACAAAACACTAAGAGCACCAGGCGGCCTAGGGGAAGAGAAGAATGGTGCCCAAGAAGAGGGAGGGGCATCCTGCTAGCCTTGCTGTGTGATGGAAGGCGAACTTCCTGGGCTGGCTGTTTCTGTGCTGGTCTCAAGTTTTGTTTTAGCACCCAGAGTTACTCCTGAGTCCCTGCAGGAATAAGCTGTCGACCTCATATGTAGGGGACACTTCTGGGAGAGTGCTCAGCTCACAAGACCACCCTCAACTGTACTCCCACCTCTGCATCCCACCATCTTCAGAGTGGGCTCTTGCCAGCGACGCTGGACAGTGAATTCTGGTCACCCTAGCCACGATTGAGTGCATCTCAGGTGGAGTGAGGAAGACTTTAGTCATGCCCATCACTCCCATTTCCAACTAGCTTGCCACCCACCCCTGTGTGCCCCTTTGCAGGATTCTGGAGCCCCTGTGAATGAGCAGCTGACCCATGCTGGACCAGTGTACTTGTTTGCACAGGTGGAACCTGACAGCACCTTGCATGGGTCTGCAGGATCCACAGTTTGATTCCATTCTGTCCTCACCCAGGGCTGCTCTGCTGTCTTGGCATTCTTTGAAAGTTCACTCAAGCATGTGCAATCCAGAAATACAGGGAAGTCGATGCCCATGGAGCTGCTCTTGACCAAAGAGGGTTGGAAGCTGGTGGATAACTGCTTCCTCCTTTGCCTCCCAGGTGAACAGTTCTGACAGACATTGCGTGAGACTCCCCAGAAAGTCCCTGTGGGATCGAGTACCAGTGGCCCCTAACAGTGGTCACCTCTGTGAGGCTTCCTTGTACTGGCTGTGCCTCCTTCCCAGGCCTGCATTGCTGGACCCATGTTTCCAAATAAATTACTTCACTCAAGCCTTTATCTCCAGCTTGGCTTTCTGGAGAATGCAGGCTAAGACAGCAGGGATATTCAGTGTGGTGGAGACACAATAGCTTTTCTTCTAAATTAAGCATGTAGAATGAAGAGTACATTTAGAGAGAAATAAGAAAATGATAGTAGACATGGTATATGAACATGACAAACATTGTGAATATGGTATAGAAGTGTCTGAATATTGACTTAAGGCCATTAGAAAACAAACTTTCCTAGCAAAAATGGCAATTTGAGCTGCTAGCCATCCTATATTTTTCAGTGTTACTGAAGACACTGAGATCCCTTTAAATAAAAGATGACTAGGAAGGATGAAAGCATGAGGCTTCTGGGTGTCCATTGGGTTGGGAGAGTGAAAATCATCCTAAAGAAAGAGAGAGGAAGAATACAGACGTTTGCCGCTTCTAAATAGGTCCACTTCTAAAGCATCACTACTACTGGCACCCCACAATGCATGCACTTCCCTGCCACAAGATGCATTCACTTGGGCTGAGGCAAGCTCTTCAAACTGAAGTACTCGTATCCCTGAGAACAGTTGGGGATTTTCACAGGGTATGTGGGCACTGATAGTTTTTAAGAGAATCAATTTCTAGGTTTTCAGTCTTGTTACGTATTCTTTCCTAAAACTTAACTTGCAGTGAGAAGGATCCTGGCCTTCACCTCATGTAAAAAGAAAGGCTTAGCTCTCACCCAACCTGAATCTTAACTGTGGTGCAACATTCTAGAAAATAAAGAAACGTTCAGAGTGTCAAATAAAGGGACTGTTTGAAATACTGGTGCTTTAATCAATTTGGCTTCCTTAAATCAAGACAATATAAGCCCAAGATCGGGCCTATGTGTCCTTCCTATCTTGTCTATATTACTATTAAGTAGAAACATGGCATTAGAAATACATGTATTGCCTGGCATGGTGGCTGACGCCTGTAATCCCAGCACTTTGGGAAGCCGAGGCAGGTGGATCCCCTGAGGTCAGGAGTTCAAGACCAGCCTGGACAACATGGCAAAATCCCGTCTCTACTAAAACTACAAAAATTAGCCAGGTGTGGTGGCAGGAGCCTGTAATCCCAGCTACTCAGGAGGCTGAAGCAAGAGAATCACTTGAACTTAGGAGGCAGAAGATGCAGTGAGCCAAGATTGTGCCATTGCACTTCAGCCTGGGTGACAGAGTGAGACTCTGTCAAAAAGAAAAACAAAAAAAACAAACAAACAACAACAACAAAAAAA
>NW_012115044.1:6676395-6676726 GCF_000951035.1 Colobus angolensis palliatus
GATTCGGGGGTTGCAGTGAGCTGAGATAGCACCACTACAATCTAGCCTGGGTTTCTTGAGACTCTGTCTCAAAAAAAATAAAGACACTATTCTTCCCATACCAGCCAGAAAGAGAGGAAAGTGTGTGGGTGAGAAATACTGACTGCAGCAGCGGTGGCTTCCTTCATCTCAGCAACAAGTTTTTGGCAGGGCTTAGTGGATACCACCCTATTCACCTTAGATTTGGAATACTCAAGCTTTGGAAATCATGCAGGCAGAACTTACTATGAAGGGACTCCACTGGACTGTCACCTTCTGCATTGGCAGAAGGGGCCTAGTGAACACCCTTCTT
>NW_012115044.1:6677081-6695970 GCF_000951035.1 Colobus angolensis palliatus
GGCCTCCCAAAGTGCTGGGATTACAGGCTTGAGCCACTGCGCCTGGCCTTTAAATTTTCAAGTAAAGGGAACGTAGATTAGAGGTAAGTTCATGCTTTCTATTTTCTTGAACATTTATTCCGATCAAATAAATGTTTTCACTGATTTTTGCCACTTCTACTTGATACATTATTACAATGCACTGGAAGTGATATTTTTTCCAGGTATTTGAAGTAATAGAAAGTTATAGATGTCAACTTAAAATGAGCAAAGAAATACAGAGTTTTAGAAATTTCTTTTCTTTTCTTTTTTACATGGAGTCTTGCTCTGCCGCCCAGGCTGGAGTGCAGTGGTGCGATCTTGGCTCACTGCAACCTCTGCCTTCTGGGTTCAAGCAATTCCTCTGCCTCAGCCTCCCAAGTGACTGGGACTACAGGCGTGTGCCACCACGCCAGGCTAATTTTTGTATTTTTAGTAGAGATAGGGTTTCACCATTTTGGCCAGGCTGGTCTCAAACTCCTGACTTCGTCATCAGTCTGCCTCGGCCTCCCAAAGTGCTGGGATTACAGGCGTGAGCCACTGCGCCCAGCCGAGTTTTAGAAATTTCATGAGGGACTATATGAATAAACATTTTGACGATCACAGACACCCTCAAATTTTAAGAATCCCATTGAAATCCTAACCTGCCTTGGTGAAACACCCATTAAACAACTTTGCCATTAGCATCTTAATGTGACTTAATCAAAGAGGCTGGAAGAAAGGAACACCAGGCAGGTACTTTACAGGGTTTCCCCAATCCTGATTGTAAAATTCAGAAGTCTTCTCTTCCAAGATTATGTACTAATGGGATGTGTTTAATTCCTCTTTCTCCTTCAATGGGTCTAGGAGCATGACCTGTGAACCACAGATTTCTAAGGTAAATTTCTGGACACTGGAGGTGGTGATGGATGAAGAAGGGCAAAGGAAGCCGACCCCGAACACCTATATTACTGGAAAACAAAACAAAACCAAGTAAAAGATCTAAAAGGAGGCGAGGTGCAGTGGCTCATGTCTATAATGCCAGCACTTTCGGAGGCCGAGGCAGGTGGATCACTTGAGGCCAGGAGTTCGAGGCCAGCTGGCCAATAAGGTGAAACCCCATCTCTACAAAAATAAATAAATAAATAAATAAATAAAATTAGCTGGGCATGGTGGTTCACGCCTGTAATCCCAGCTACTCGGAAGGCTGAGACATGAGACTTACTTGAACTTGGGAGGTGGAGGTTGCAGTGAGCTAAGGTTGCGCCATTGCACTCCAGCCTGGGTGACAGAGCAAGAGTCTGTTTCAAAAACGAAACAAAACAAAACACAAAAACAAAAACACTTTAAATGAGTTTGTTCTGAGGAGCAGGCCCAGGGTTGGAGAAGAATAGAGCAGGAATTACTGCTCCTCAGTGTAAATTCATCACCGCCACTTATTTTTTTAATCCATCCTTGGCTTTACTGTAATAAGAGCGAAATAAATTATTTTAAAAATTTTTATGTGAAAAATTAAAAGGATAAATTTATGAAAGTATATTTTTGTAATTCTAGGGTGAGCAAGACGCAAAACTTGGAAGCCATGAAAAAAGAAAAGATACACAGATTTGAGTTCATAAAAATTAAAAATATGTGTACAATGAAAGACACCATAAATGAAATGAAAACACAATCCCAGACTGTAGAGGACCCGGCAGGAAGAGATGAGGAGAGGGAGATGCAGCTTTGTGACTCAGGAAGCACACGTGGTGCAGAGGCTGTTGCGACACCGTAGGGGAAGCCTGGCCCTTAGCTTTACCCCTGAGCAGGATGATCTCTGTGGACACGAAGATTCCATCTTTCCACTCTTGACCTCGGAGCCACTTCACCTCCTCATGCTGATAAAGCTGGCCTGAGCTCAAACTTCCTACCCTTCCTTCCAGCATCCACAGGGAAGGCTGGGCTGGCTCCAGGCAGTGGCCTCAGAATTACTGTAAGTGCTGCCATTTGCAGGTTGCCTACTCAGGGCCCACGGTGCTAGCCTGACTGCTGGGAAAACCCGTTTCCCACAGTGCCATGCAAACAAAACCCATTATTGCACTGACAAAAATTTTCAGGGGAGTTTTTCATGTTCTAACATGACCCTCCCGTGGAGTTTAGAAGTTCATTTTTAGATGTGGCTGCAGTCTCGGCAGTGAAGGATAACAAGAAGCCTTCTGACCATTTCAATACAATTCACACTGTTTTCTGTCACAGAATATGGTGGCAGTGACCGTCAGCTTCTCTACGGAGGGTTGAAATGCTCCTGGCTTCTTTCCCTACTTTAACCCAGCATGTCTATAAGGCTTGCACCCCGCATAGGGCGGCTGATCTAGGCTTTAAGGCTACGGTGCTCCCCAGGAGCGCCACGGTCTGCTAAAGCTGGCAGCAAATGTCATCAAAGTGGAAGAGTTCACCTCTTCATCTTAAAATGCTGTCACGTTCTTTCTGGTTCTTTGAGATGGAAATCACCAAAATGCTAAAATGAAGAGAAGTGGACTTTCAGAGCTAGCCCTCATTCAGAGTGAGGGCCCTCTTCTTACGGCCCACTGCCCACTCTGCCTCCTATACTTGGCATCTTACTCTTCCTGCCTGTGACTCTTGACACACTGTCCCCCAACTTCCTTGGCTGCCTTTCCCCATTCTCTCTGCCCATCTAAACGTCTTTCTTCCTCAAAGGACCAGGCCAAACGCCACTTCCCCAAGAAGCTTTCTTGACTCTTCTAAATCTCCATCTGCTCTTTCCCTTCTCTGAGGTCCTATGTCTGTGCCACTCATTTGGCACCAATCCAGTCCCTCCCCACCCACCCACCTCCAAATTTATTGAGTGCCTACTATGTGCCTGGAAGGGTTCAAACACTGGAGAAGCAAAATGGCTTGACCAGGAGAGATAGGACAACGTGGACAGATTCTAAGAAAAAGAAACAGCAGAAAAAGAGCAGGGCAGCTAGCTGAATTTAGGTCTGCAGTGTGGCGAAAATGCCAACAAAATATTGAGAGATATGAGTGGCAACATGACATACCATGGCCAGAAATGATCTTTTTGGATTCTTTCTACATGAACCCAGATCCTTATTGAAATATTACTTCCAACTTCAAACTAAATGTGGAGAGGATCCGGCAGAAAGTAGCAAACAATAACAAAAAGGATGCTAAACCAGACAGCTCAGAGAACAGAGGAATGGGGAGCCGAGATGTTTTAGACGGGCCAAGTGGTTTTGAGGCATTTGGTAATGATCCTCTGTGGCTTTGAGGTGTGTCTGTTTCTTTGTTTTGAGCTAGTCAGGGACATAAATGTCCTCTACGTCTGTAGGCGACCAAACTGGAGAAAATAATCTACATGTAAGCAGGATAAATTTTGACTGTGTTTAAGGAAAATATTTTGTGTTGAAGCTGGAAAAGGTGACTTTCAAAGAAGGTTGCAAATTTTTGTTGCCTGATGCTTTAAAAAGAGAAGAGACAAATCCTCTTTTGGGAAAACAGAGGTTTCTCTGCTTGAGAGTAAGGAACTATGGTGGAATCCCGGGCAGTCCACGATTCTAGGATCTGAGGCGTTAAATGTCACTGCCACTGGCTGCCACTCCCCAGCCCTGCCACACTGTCCACCAGAACCACTAACGAAGTTATAAAAGTCTCCCTTTTCAGTTTTCTATTTCATTTTCCCTGTCCCCTGAGAAACAGGAACCAAGGACCAGGAAGTAGGAGAAGCCAGACATAATCTATGCTTTCAAAGTGGGCCACCATGACGTGAATGAATTAGAGCTGAAGGGTCATGGAGGCAGCCTGTTCCTCCTCCCTCCCTTCTCCCCAGCTCTGACCCCCACTTCTTCCTTTTTGTGTATTATTCTGAAAAATAAATCAAACAGTTGCCATTTGTTTTATATTACGTTGGTCCACAACGTCAAAGGTCATGGTTTCCAGATTTCGGAAAAGGAGTTTGATTCTGTTCCTAAAATTAAAGAGAAATTGCAAGACTTGAATGGAAAGGGGAAGTTCCCCTTCACTAACTCTTTCTAGAAGGGTCAACATTTAAAACTTAACCTGTGGCCGGGTGTGGTGGCTCAAGCCTGTAATCCCAGCACTTTGGGAGGCCAAAGAGGGTGTATCACTTGAGGTCAGAAGTTTGAAACTAGCCTGGCCAACATGGCAAAACCCCGTCTCTACTAAAAATTAAACAATTAGCTGGGCATGGTGGTGGGTGCCTGTAATCCCAGCTACTCTGGAGGCTGAAGTATGAGAATTGCTTGAACCTGGGAGGCGGAGGTTGCAGTGAGCTGAGATTGAACAACTGTACTCCAGCCTGGGCAACAGAGTGAGACTCTGACTCGAACAAACAAACAAACAAACGAAAACCAAAAAAGTTAACCTCGTGTGGATATTTACGTATTATTTGAATACGAGAAGGAATTTGACCACTTGAGGGTCTGATTTATACAAATACCACATGATGAAGAACAGGATTTTATGGAGTGAAGATCCTTAACAGCATCTCAGACTGAATCTCTCCTGAGCCTAAATTGATTTCTCCAGTGGCCACTGGTAGAAGTTGAGTGACTCCTCCAATGGCCCCAGACACAACTAGGAAATGTGCCTAAACTGGCTGCCATTTGAAACCTTTTGGTGTCCTTTTTTAGATGCACCACCCTAAACTTCAGGAGTTCTCTCCAGAGAGTAATTTTAGGAATGAATGCCAGAGACCAAGGAATGAGGGACTGTTGCCTCATCAGAGGGAGAAGGAGCTAGCTGGAAAAACAAGAGGAACAAAATGTCCCCTGAATAGATTTTTCGTTACCCTTTGTCTCAAGGACTCTTCTAGAAACAGAAATGAGAGTAGATTCATGTATGTTTGCCCAGGTTGACCCCAGTGGAGGATTTGTGGGGCAGAGGCCGCATGAAAGAAAGATAACTTCAGTAAGGCTCTCCAAACTTTTGGTTTCAGGAGCAGTCACTTTTTACTTCCTAGAAGCTGTATTTTCACCTACTGAGAGTCTAGCAGGCAGTGAAGTCCCCTTAGTATGGGACCGTGGGCAGGAGGATCGATGTTTCATTGCAAACCCTGGAAGCGGAACTTGGGACTCAGCTGGCCAGCTGAGCTTCTCTTCCTGTGGGAAATCCCAGCAAAACCAGGAGAAAGGGAGCAACAGAGGTCATCTGCTAGGAAATGTACCAAAGAAGATTTGAAAAGTACTGGTGGATCTCCAGAGCAAAGGCTGGAAAGCCCTGACCTACAGGAGCAGGCTACTGCATTGTTGGGAGAGGCGGGATTCACATCCACATGGACTTCCCTCGGGTCTCTTTCCACTCTGCAGAGAAGGGTGGCAGCTGCTCCTAGGATTTGTTTTGTTTTGTTTTTGTTTTTGAGACGGAGTATCGGTGTGTCACCCAGGCTACAGTGTAGTGGCACGATCTTGGCTCACTGCAACTTCTGCCTCCCAGGTTCAAGCGATTCTCCTGCCTCAGCCTCCCGAGTAACTGGGATTACAGGCATCCACCACCACGCCCAGATCATTTTGTATTCTTAGTAAAGAGGAGGCTTTACCATGTTGGCCAGGTGGTCTTGAACTCCTGACCTTGTGATCCACCTGCCTCAGCCTCCCAAAGTGCTGGGATTACAGGTGTGAGCCACCGCACCCAGCCACTCCTAGGTTTTAAAACACCAGTTTGTATCCACTTATCTCTTTTGCTCCTCTCCATATAGTCTCCCATCTCTACCTCTTGCTATATTTGATTACTACCTGCTTGTTAGAATTACAATGCATATCTTAGATTTTTCTTTAAATACAACTATTAGACTGTCATCAAGAAGAGGCTTAAGCCTCTTTGGGGGTGGGGTAGAGAATATTTATTTATCTATTTATTTAGAGACAGGGTCTCACTCTGTCACCTAGGCTACTGTGCAGTTGTGTGACCCTAGCTTATTGTAACCTCAAACTCTCAGGCTCAAGCAATCCTCCTGCCCCAGCCTCCTCAATAGCTGGGACTACAGGTGTGCACCACCACACCTGGATAATTTTATTTATTTTTTTTGCAGAGACAGGGTCTCACTTTGTTGCACAGGTTGGTCTTGCACTCTTGGACTCAAGTGATCCTCCCACCTCTGCCTCCCAGCATACTAGGTTTATAGGCATGAGTCACTGTACCCAGCAAATATTTCAAAAATCAGACTCAGGAGGTTCATATCTTTAATAGATGTTTAGTCTATCACGTAATTTCAATTTTTTTTCTAAATGACAGTAGAAGGAATGGAAGAAGTCCTGGTTGGGAGTTCAAAAGGCATGGGCTCCAGGCCCACTTCTCTCCATGTGTGAAACTGAGTTATATAAACTCTGAGTAACCGTCTTCACCGGCCTCAGCTTCCTCTGTAGAAAGTTATTGTCAGCCAGGCATGGTGGCTCATGCCTACAATCCCAGCACTTTGGGAGGCTGAGGCAGGTGGATCACTTGAGGTCAGGAGTTCAAGACCAGCCTGGCCAACATGGTGAAATCCCCTCTCTACTAAAAATACAAAAATTAGCTGGGCATGGTGGCAAACACCTGTAGTCCCAGCTAGTTGGGAGGCTGAGGCAGGAGAATTGATTGAACCTGGGAAGTGGAGGTTGCAACAAGCTGGGATTGCACCACTGCCCTCAGGCCTGAGTGACAGAGCCAGACTCCGTCTCAAAAAAAAAAAAAAAAAAGGAAAAAGGAAAAAAAGAAACTGTTGTCAAATGAGAATTGACAAGTTTATAAATCTGGAAAGGAGAGCTTTATTTTTCATAAAGGGTTGCAGACCGCAAGGTGTCCATTCTCAGTCTGGGAAGTATAGCCTTCCAGCCAGAAGCCAAAAAGAGGCACTTCAAGGGAAGGGCAAAGGGAACAGGAACGTATGCTGAGCAGGGTGGCCAAATACACATGTTTATTTATTTATGTATTTATTTATTGAGACAGGGTCTCACTCTGTCACTCAGGCTGGAGTGCAGTCGCACAATCTCAGCTCACTTCAACCTCTACCTCCCGAGTTCAAGCGATTCTCACACCTCAGCCTCCCAAGTAGCTGGGATTACAAAAATACACGTATTTAATAAGCTATAGGAGAAATCATGAATATTTATGAAAGGAGAAATATGTGCATGTGCAACTGAGCTTCATGCCCCTTTAAGGTGTCCCTTGTACAAAAAATGACAGCATCAGCATGATCTGAGGGTGGAGTTCTCGGCCCTCTGATGTAAAAAGGTGAAGCAGAGGACACAAAAACCCTCACTGCAGGTCCTCTGTAGACTGGCCAAAACCAATCTGTGACTGGTGGTCTCTTATCAGGACAGAATGATGACCAGTTGTGTGTCAAAACTGCAAAAGGAAGGGACAGCAGTCATGTGGTTGGTTGAAATCAGTGGTGGAGTCTGAGCTTGTTTTCCTTGATGAGCTGATCTTCTGGATGCCGCTCTCTGAACACCCTGACTGAGCTGATAACATTAACTCTCTCATAGGTGCCAACCATGTACCTTGACCATTCTCTCTTTCCACACTCTCACAACCTCGTGCCATTGTCCTGTACAGTGTCTCCTCTCCTCATGTGATTTTTGTCCTACCTCTGTAGCTGCAAGAAGCACCAAGCATGTGCTTGGCTGGCACATTTTATTTATTTATTTATTTATTTATTTATTTATATTATTTTTGAGTCGGAGTTTTGCTCTTGTCGCCCAGGCTGGAGTGCAATAGTGCGATCTTGGCTCACTGCAACCTCTGCCTCCCCTGTTCAAGCAATTCTCCTGCCTCAGCCTCCCAAGCAGCTGGGATTACAGGCACCTGCCACCACGTCCAGCTAATTTTTGCATTTTTAGTTAAGATGGGGTTTCACGCTGTTGGCCAGGCTGGTCTTGAACTCCTGACCTCAGGTGATCTGCCCACCTCGGCCTCCCAAAGTACTGGGATTACAATCGTGAACCACTGCACCAGACTGGCTGGCACATTTTAGATACTGTATTAGTCAAGGTTCTTCTGAGAAACAGAACCGATAGGATGGACATACACAAACATGCAGAGAAAGAGAGTTTACTTTGAGGAATTGGCTTATACCATTGTGGAGGTTGGCAGGTTCCACAGGGTAGGCCAGCAGGCTGAAGACCCAGGAAAGAGTTGCAGCTCGAGTCTAAAGGCAGTCTGCTGGCAGAATTCTCTCTTCTTTGGGGGAGGCGAGTCTTTTTCTATTAAGGCCTTCAACTGATTGGAATGAGGCTCATCCACATTAGGGAGAGTAATCTGCTTTACTCAAAGGCTACTGATTTAGATGTGAATCTCATCTTAAAAAATACCTGCACAGAAACATCTAGAACAATGTTTGACCAAATATCTAGGTACTGTGGCCTATCCAAGCTGACAAAATTAGCCATCACAGATGCTCACTAAATCTTCTTGAATTGACAACACAGGATATGTGAGCAGCTACTTTTGGTTTCATGTTTCTCCTGTACTAGCTTTCTTCTGTTTTCTTCATTTTCCTTCATTTAAATTTATTTTAACAAATGTATATAGAGGTCTAACCTGTAGTATGTTTTACTTTAAGCTCTTTTGCTATTTTGTGTCTGCTAGTAAGTCCAATCGGCCCTGCCTATCAACCATTTCCTGTTCAACCAACTCCCTTTTCTTTCACTTTTTTTTTAAGCTCCAATTATTCAACTAGGCAGTCATGTATGTATAATTCACATATTCAGGCCCCAAAGTGGCAAAGAGTTAATTTCTGTTTTTTGATTCTGTGCTTCCATTTGCCTTCTGTTGAAGCAGTTTTAGCCGCGGTGTGGTAGAGGAGCTGACCACTAGGGCCTTAGACATTTTTGTATCAAATTGGAAGGGAGTTTATTCTAAAAGCATGACCTTATCTGAACATTTAGAATCAATTACGGTCATAATACTATTGCAAATGAGACAGACACACTTATAATGTGAAAGTAAGTAGTTTTATTTACAGGATATAAAATTGCATACACAAAATTATTCCATTTTTGTTCAAAAAACATGTACATAAAATAAAGACTGTAAATATATACAACCTGAATCATGAACTGTGGATGGTTTCTATTTTGTCTATGTTTTCTAAAATTTCTTCATACACATAATATACAAAAATGCTTATTGCAAGCATTAAGCTTCCCTTTATCTCTCTTCCTACTCCCTGACAACTCACTTATCCCCATCCTCAGAGATAACTGTAATCATTATTAATAATTTGATATTTATCCTTCTATCCATTTTACACACATATACGTGCATTTGCACATGCACACACACAGAGCTTTTCTCACGACTATAAATAAGGCCATATATATTCATCTTTTTAAATCTTTTTAATTTTTTGTTTGTTTGTTTTGAGATGGAGTCTTGCTCTGTTGCCCACGCTGGAGTGCAGTGGCGTGATCTTGGCTCACTGCAGCCTCTGCCTCTGGGGCTCAACGATCTCCTGCCTCGGCCTCCCGAGTAGCTGGGACCACAGGCCTGCACCACCATGCCCGGCTAATTTTTGTGTTTTTAGTAGAGACAGGGTTTTACCATATTGGCCAGGCTGGTCTTGAACTTCTGACCTTAGGTGATTCACCCACCTTGATCTCCCAAAGTGCTGGGATTACAGGCGTCAGCCACCACGCCCAGCCTAAAATTTTGTTTTTTTCAGTTAAGTGTCTCTAAGCTCTTCCCATGTGAGCATGTCTATGTCTACCTCACAGTTTTAAGCAGCTCCATAGTTTTTCCATAAATAGTTATGTCACAATTTAGGGGAAGGAAATGAATACTCCCCTGTAGATGGATATTGAGGATATTTCCAATTTTCTGCCATTGGGAACATTTTGTGCAGAACATCCAGAAGCATTTATATTTGTGAATGTGTGTATTTCTTTTAGAACATTTTGACTACAATTATACATTACTTTTATTATAAAAAAGTTACTGTACTTATCTTCAAACTCATCAAGTTGTATACACTAAATACATACCGCTTTTTGTATGTCAGTCATATCTCAATAAAGTTATTTAAGAAAACATATAAACACTTGTTTTGGTAATTTTAAAAATAGTTAGCAGCCTAAAAATAAGATTACTTGGGTACTCTAGAGGAGCAAGGGCTGTCAGGGCCTAGCACATACTTACACAGCAGGTGTTTAATGTCTGAAGAATGTATGAAGATCTTTCTTGTAAGTGACAAGTTTGTTAAGAACAGTGTCATTGTTCCTACCTTATACATGAAGTGTCCGAAGGATCTTAGAGATCAGGTCCAAGGCCTACAAGTTTATTTCTCAGCAAGAGCCTCAACATAGCAATTGATTCAGTATCAGTGAGTAATGAAGATGCCTATGATGTGTCTTCTTCAATAAAACTAAGAGCAAGGAACCAAGTATGCAATATATTTGTCTTTCCAGGACCTGTGCTAATGCCTAGCACCTAGTAAGATGCCAAGTAACTATTTGTTCTTTTTGGCAGAACAACATTCACTATTTCCTTCGCAAACAAACACTGGTTTTTGTAAAAGAACCTACCACTATCTCTCAGGGAAGACGTGTCTATCATTGATCTAAGGGAAACATCATAATCCAACCTGCCTGCCAGGAATTGGTTTAGACTTTTGGAGGATCTTTGAGAATAGTTTCTTTATCTTGAAAGAAGAGACACTCTCTTTTTCCACTGGACACTGTCTATAACTGCAACTGCAATATATTATTATGCATACACATTATCTTGACTGCAATATAATCATAAATATATTATCTGAAATAATCAGAGCTAAACAAAAATTTTCAAAGGAATTAACAGTAAATGGTTAATAGGCTAGGCCTCTTGGACTCA
Source organism: Colobus angolensis palliatus (assembly GCF_000951035.1). NCBI lineage: Eukaryota > Metazoa > Chordata > Mammalia > Primates > Cercopithecidae > Colobus > Colobus angolensis. The sequence goes on from NW_012115044.1 coordinate 6,687,906, forward strand.
CTAGCGGACACAAAATAGCAAAATGGTTTAAACAAAAACACACCAAAGGATAGGACCTCTATATACATTTGATAAAATGAATTAAAACGGGGAAAAATGTGATCTTGTGCCAGTTAAAAACGTCAGTCTGGGGATAAAAATAACTGAAGATAGTAGGTCAGAAAGATAAGAAGAACAGGGCCTTTGATGATAGTATTGAGAACTGAAGATAGTAGGTCAGAAAGATAAGAAGAACAGGGCCTTTGATGATAGTATTGAGTTGCTGAATTAACCCTGGGACTTCTTACCTTTAGACATTTTGTTACATAAGATAATAAGTGTCTTTATTATTTAGGCCTGGTGAGTATGTGGTGTTTTGGGGGTGGGGAAGAGTGATGTTATTTGCCATTATTTGGAACCAGAAACATGCTAACTGATAAATTATCCTGTTGGTTTACACGACAATGTCCTTGATGCCCCAGAAACATTTTCTAATTTTGACAGAGGAGAAAGGATGTCAGTAGGTGTTAACTAATGTGAAAAGAAGGTAGAACGGCTCATGTGTGTGATGGAGATGAGAACTGGGAATACAGAGAGGTATCTGATCTGGTAGTAATTTTTTCTTGCATGACTACTACATTGATAAGCACTGCGCTAAAATTTTTCAATTACTTATTTCATGCAATCTTCAAACCAACTTTATGAAATACGTACTATTATTTTTCCTACTTTACAACAGAAAGTGAAGCTTAGCAAGGTGAAGTGACTTGTCTAAAGTCACTTACTCAAGCTAGTGTTTTTTGTTGTTGTTTGTTTTTGTTTTGTTTCTTTTTTTTGAGATGGAGTCTCACTCTGTTGCCCAGGCTGGAGTGCAGTGGTACGATCTCGGTTCACTGCAACCTCCACCTCCCGGGTTGAAGTGATTCTCCTGCCTCAGCCTCCCGAGTAGCTGGGATTACAGGCACCCACCACCATGCCCGGCTAATTTTTTGTTTTTAGTAGAGACTGGGTTTCACCATGTTAGTCAGGCTGGACTCGAACTCCTGACCTCGTGATCCACCCACCTTGGCCTCCCATAATGCTGGAATTACAGGCATGAGCCACCACGCCTGGCCCCCAAGTGTTATCACAAGGATTTGAAACCAGATAGCATGGATGTGTCAGGAGTTTACGCTAATGGTCGCAAGTTCATAGGCAGCATAAAGTTCAAAGCAAACTAATTGCTAACAACTCCAGTTTTTCTGTTTTGTTTTTGTTTGTTTGTTTGTCTGTTTGTGTTTTGAGACAGGATTTTGCTTTGTCGTCCAGGCTGGAGTGCAGTGGCACAATCTCAGCTCACTACAACCTCTTGAGCCTCCTGGGCTCAAGCAATCCTCCCAACTCCGCCTCCTGAGTAGCTCAGACCACAGGCGCATGCCTGGGTAATTTTTGTAATTTTTGTAGAGAACAGGTTTCACCATGTTGCCCAGGCTGGTCTCAAACTCCTGGTCTCAAGCAGTCTGTCCACCTCGGCCTCCCAAAGTGCTGGGATTACAGGCACGAGCCACTGTGCCCAGCCCCAGTTATTCTTTACATTTAAGCCAAAAACAAAAAATCACCCTTTCCCATGGATTCTCACAGAAAGATCACTATATAATATGAACAATATCCTCAGCAGACATCTTAAGCTGAAACTGTCTTGAGTTGTATAGGGATGCTTATTATTCGAAATGTCTCTTACTACGGAACTTGCTTTGACTGCATCCTCAGAGGCTGAAAATCTTTGATAGTTGAAAGAATGAAGGATGTGCCATCCCCAAATATGCCATATAATATATTGATTATTTTGAGTTGAAAATATTAAAGAAACTATAGTTTCAGAAAGGGTGCATAAAACTGAGGTCTGAACTGATAAGGCCTGACACTTAATTTGCCTCGCTTGCTTTTAGTCCCTTGTTTCTAGTCAATTTTAAAACCTGCATAGCTAAAAGTCACGTAGCTATACAATACATAACTAAATTCCACTTGCCTCCTTAGAGATAACTTCTCTGATAGGACACCATGGAAATGATTGCTTAAGTTATTTTTCAGGAACTTAGAATCAGTTCTTGACCAGTTCAAGCCACCAGCCCTTCATCTGGGCCTGCATGAGTGTCCAATGGGTGACCTTTTGACATCAGAAGGCCCAAAACTCCACCCTCAGATCATGCTAACATCGTGATTTTGTAAACATGTGTTCTATGAACAGCCATGAAGCTTGACTATGCTTGCTCAGATTACCAGTTGCCTGTTTTCCTTACCTCATCTTTTTGGGCACCTTGGACCACCTTCCTCCCCTATCCTATAAGCATCCCTAAAATTCCATCTTTGGAAAGGCAGATTTGAGGGCTGTTCTCCAGTCTCCTGGCCTGGTTGCCTTGTGAAAACGCCCTTTCTCTACTGCAAAACGCATGTACCTCAGTGACTGGCATACTGTGTGAAAGGCAAATGAACCTGGTTCCCTAACAGGAGCTGAACTATCTCTTCCTACATGTAGCCAGCAATGAAGATTCCTCCAGGAGAGGTATGTTCTCCACGCCAGAGTGAGAAAATAACCCTTATCACCGGAGATTTGGAACTGGAGGTGGCATTTGGACTGGAATAAACATTCTTGCAAAGTAACCATTATCTTCCACCTGTTTTACACCCCACCCCCCATATATCTCCTAGGGGCTCCCCCAGAAATGTTTACCACCCTAGCCAGATTTTCTTTGTCCTGTCATTTCTTCTTTAATTTATCACTCTTTTTCTAAAAAGTATAAAAGCATCTTGCTTTGGCCACTTTCTTCAGGATTCAGTCTCTTAACATCCCCGTGTACATGTACAATTAATAAAATGTGTGTACTTTTCTCTTGTTAATCTGCCTAGTGTCAATTTGGCTTCTAGATGCAGCTGATTAGCCCACTAAAAGCTAAAGGGTGTGGGGGGTTGAGGGTGATCTCTGCCTCCCTTACTGGTGAACTTGATTTTTGTAAACACTCAAAAGTCACTTAGGCTAGAGTTCGAGATGGAGATGGGGATTCACTGGGAAGGCCTCAAAAGAATGTTTTAAAGTAATGGAAATATTCCATATTTTGATTATGGTGTAAGGGCATTTCATTATATATAAATTGGATATCAATTTTTAAAAAAGCTCTCAGACCAAAGCTAGTCATTACAGCAAGAAAACAGGCACAGCAAATTTAAAACTTTGGAGAAATACATAGAATACTTGCATATGGTGATTCTGATTTGCTTTAAAAGTGGCATGATTAATGTATTTAGACAAAAATAATATTCGTTTTTCTTTGCTTTTATTTACGATCAGGATAAAAGAATTCTACGCTGCTGCCAAATAAAAGACGAGTTGAAATTAACTAACTGGATCCTTAATAACCATATTAAGAGGCAGATATTATTTTCCCACTTTATGCGTGAAGGCCCAGAACCCGATGCGTGAAGGCCCAGAACCCGGGCAAGGGCGGCGCACTCAGTACGCTCTTCCAAGCATCTGGGCATACCCGGTCCACTACAGCCCTACAGAGTCGGACGTGAGCAGCGGCGAAGGCGTCAGCCGGGTCTACGCGGGAGTCACTGACCACAACCGGGCGAGAGCCGGCTTTCCGGTGCCGCCACATTCCGGGCACCAGGCTCCGGGCCCTTCAGAGCATTTGGGGCGGGTGACGGAGGTCCTGTCCACTCTCGCTTGGGTGCAGAAGGGCGCGGCGGTGCCGGGAAGCCGCCTTGGAGGTTCCAAAATTAGCTCAAACTCCGCGCGGCCGAGCGTAGGTGCTGGGGCGCTCGCCGCCTCCACGCTGACCTGGCGACAGCCCCGGAACTCGGGGACCTGGCCCCGCCCCAGCCCGCGCCGTCGCCCACCGGCAGCAGCCAGGCCTCTTCCCCGGCCCCGGGAGCCCGTGCCGCGCCCTTCGCTCGCGCGTTCCAGTCCAGGCTACGAGCAGGTACCGCGCCCCCGGCCCTCTGCCCCGCGCTCCCCTCCCCGGCCCCTGGCTGGCGGGGCCGTGAGGATTCCCAGTCTTGCAAAGCGTGAGAGCTTGTCAACCGTCCCGTTTCTCTCCAAAGCCGGGCATGGCCAGGAAGCAGTTGATCAGATCTTAGTTCTGAATGTATAGTTCGGGTACGAGAATGTGACCCGTGAAAGTTCAGAGGAGTTAAGGAATTACAGCGTTCTGAAAGCGAAGGTTAAAGGCAATTTACAAACGAAAAAAGATGCCGGTCTTCTTCCCCCATCCCAGCTTGCAACTCACAGAAACACACATTAGGGTGGAGCCAGAAGGAATTACGGAAAGTACAGTGAGGACATTGAGATGGAGGGTATGGGGGGTTAACAGTTAGTCTTCAGAAGCCAAGAAGCGGAGCTAGTGTCTGAAAATCACAGCGCAGGATGGAACTTCAGGGAGCCCATACCTCCCCACTACCCCTCCAGTTTACAGATGGGGAAGCCGCGGTCCCGAGTGTCTGTTCTCCCACAGCTCTGTCTCGGCAGAGTCAGGTCTAATAGCCCAGAACCTCAGTGCCTAAGCTTCACTGGAAATAATAAGCTACGTAAATAACATTTACAAATATCCTTTGTGAGCAGAAACAGCATTACCAGTAACTGGGTACTAGAACGCATCCGTCTTCGTCATTTACTCCTTCTCCAGGGGCTCCCTAGCCTGCATTCCATGGACAACAGCAGTGCAGCTGCAGAAGCACTTCTGGAAGCCCCGTGACTTGAACTAGACCTTGAGTAAATAGGGTTTAGATAAGTGGAGGGGAGGGAAAAGTTTCACCTGAGGGGAGAATGAGCTAGTCTGCCGGACCCTTATAAAAGTATTGGCCTGGATGGGATGGAGGGCTTTGACCTGAAAGCCACAGGGAGTAGGGAACCCTGGGGAATTGGCTGAAAGAGGGGGGCTCTTAGGAAATGCACCAACAGGGAAGCCAGCGCTTTACCAGGGATTTCATTCATGGTGGGTATATTATTAATCGAGATCCTAATTCTCTAGAAGCTAATCTTTTCTAAGAGAAACAATATTTAAACATTGCTATCGAAGGAAAGGTTGTGGGGATAAAATGTTCTAGTTCTAAAGCAGAACACCCATTTTCCCTGGTTGTATATGAATAATACAAATACGTCAAAAATCAAGCTTACTATGTGCCAAGCACTCTAATAACTTAATTAATTAATTAATTAATTAATTTTTAATTTATTTGAGACAGAGTCTCGCTCTGTTGCCCAGGCTGGAGTGCCATGGTGCAATCTCGGCTCACTGCAACCTCTGCCTCCTGGGTTCAAGCAATTCTCCTGCCTCAGCCTCCCTCCCTAGTAGCTGGGGTTAGGCATGCACCACCATACTCAGCTAATTTTTGTATTTTTAGTAGAGATGGGGTTTCACCCTGTTGGCCAGGCTGGTCTCAATCTCCTGACCTCAGGTGATCCACCCAGCTCGGCCTCCCAAAGTGCTGGGATTACAGGCGTGAGCCACCGTGTCCAGCCAACTTTATGAAATTTAATTTGTTTATTCCTAACAACAAATCCAGGAGGTTGTTACTTTTCAAAATCAGTGCCATTTTACAAATGTGGAGGCTGAGGCACCCAGAGGTTGCCCAAGGTAAGAAACTCTGGGCTGAGGCTGAGTGGTGTGATGCCAAGTGTGTATCCTGGCTTGGCTGGAATCAGAAGATTTGGGTTCCAATACTTCCACTCCTCTTGTTTTGTGAATTTAACTTATCTGAGCCTTAATTTTCTTATCTGTGAAATGCATACTGTAATCCCTCCCTACTAGTGAGACAATGAATGTGCAGGTGCTTTGTGAACTACGCATTGTGACACCAATAGGAAGTGTAAAGCCTTGTACTTCTAAGGCCAAATCCCAGCTAAGAAGAGAAAATGATGAGCTGGGTTTGACTTGCAGAATTTAGTGGGCTTACTACTCACCAAGAGGCAAGAGATATAGTTGTAGTTATAATGATAGACTTTGGAGTCAGATGGACCTATGTTAGGATCTCAGCCCTGCCACTTATTAGCTCTGTGACCTGAGACAAGTCACTGAACATTTCTGAAACTGCATTATCTCCATGATCCTCCACTTGCTCATACATAAAATGGGCTTTACTTTCTTCATAGAGCAGTGAGGAGGATTACATGAGATGCCCCTGATACAGTGCCTACAAGTAGTGAGTGCTCAATAAAACATAGCTGGAGCCATTGTTTTTTCTGATGCTTCTTCCTCCTCATCTTATTTCCTTTGTCTTAATTTCCCCCACGAAGACACCCTCTCCAGAGCCCAGCAAGTGTGAGGGACTGATGGAGAAGTATGTGGCTGCTATGGTGCTAAGTGCAGTTGGAGATTCCCTGGGGTACTACAATGGGAAGTGGGAGTTCCTCCAGGATGGGGAGAAGATACACCGGCAGTTGGCCCAGCTGGGCGGCTTGGATGCCCTAGATGTGGGAAGGTGGAGAGTTAGTGATGACACAGTGATGCACTTGGCCACAGCAGAAGCTCTTGTGGAAGCTGGGAAAGCCCCTAAGTTGACTCGACTGTATTACCTCCTTGCTAAGCATTACCAAGACTGCATGGAAGACATGGATGGACGGGCACCAGGTGAGCACAGCCGGTGGGAGGTGCAAGGAAAGCAAAGACTAAAACAGCCTCGAGGAAATCATTAACAATGTTGATGGAGATTTAAATAACAAAGAGACAATAGTGTTTCTAAATGTGATAAAAATAGAAACAACAGCATGGTAGTGGCTCATACCTGTAATTCCAGCTTTTTGGGAAGCCAAGGTGAGAGAATCACTTGAGCCCAGGAGTTCAAGACCAGCCTGAGCAATATACTGAGACCCTGTCTCTAGAATGGGGTAGCCAATCCCTGTTCTAGAGACAGCTACTGGTCCACGGCCTGTTAGAAACTGGGGCACACAGCAGGAAGTGAACGATGGGCGAAGGAGCATCATCACCTGAGCTCTGCCTCCATCAGATCAGTGGCGCATTAGATTCTCATAGGAGCCTGAACCCTGTTGTGAACTGCACATGTGAGGGATCTAGATTGTGGGCTTCTTATGAGAATCTAATGTCTGATGATCTGTGGGGGAACAGTTTTGTCCCAAAAGCTCCCCCAACCAACCCCGTCCATGGAAAAATTATCTTCTGTAAAACCGGTTGCTGGTGCCAAAAAGGTTGGGGACTACCACTCCAGAAAAAAATTTTAAAACATTAGCCAGGTGTTGTGGCACATACCTGTAGTCCCAGCTACTTGGGAGGCTGAGGTAGGAGGATTGCTTGAGCCCAGGAGGTCGAGGCTGCAGTGAGCTGGGATCATGCCACTGCGTTCCAGCCTGAGTGACAGAGCAAGACCCTGATTCTAAAAAATAAAGAAATAAATAGAAAGAACCTAAATCTCTCATAATTAATTAAGCTGACACATTTGCAACCATTTAAAGTTATTCAGGGTGACTGTAGTCAATAACAATGTATTGTATATTTCAAAATAACCAAGAGAGTAAATTTCAAATGTCTCGCCACAAAAAAATGTGAGGCAATAGATATGCTAATTAGCTTGATTTGATCATCCCACATTGTTTACATGTATCAAATCATCACATTATACCAAATAAATATATGTAATTATGATTTGTCAATTAACATATTAATAAAAATTTAAAATTTGCAAATAATATTTACTAATACTGAAAGGTATTATTATACACCAATAGGTTATAAAATAATACATATGTTATGAAGCTACCATCCTTTAAAAAATAGATCTTGTGGGGCCACGTGCTGTGCCTTACACCTGTAATCCCAACACGTTGAAAGGCCGAGGCGAGAGGATTGCTTGAGTCCAGGAGTTTGAGACCAGCCTGGTCAACATAGCAAAAGCGCATTTAAAAAAAATTTTTTTTTTTGAATGGCCAGTTGTAGTAGCAGACACCCATAGTCCTAGCTCCTCAGGAGGCTGAGATGGGAGGCTTGCTTGAACCCAGGAGGTCCAGGCGGCAGTAAGCCATGATCACACTACTGCACTCCACCCTGGGTGACAGAGTCAGTAAGACCCTGTCTCTAAAAACAATTTTTTTTTTTTT
>NW_012115044.1:6696020-6756101 GCF_000951035.1 Colobus angolensis palliatus
TGAACCCTGGAGGCAGAGGTTGCAGTGAGCCAAGATCACGCCATTGGACTCCAGCCTGGGCGACCGAGTGAGACCCTGTGTCAAGAAAAAAAAAAAATGCAAACGGTTTTCTAGAGACTTCTGGCCACAGGTTTGCTCACAAGTGGTTCTTGCCCACTTCGGCAACTTGTCACAGCCACTTGGGCCACCAGGTGATTTTCTCTGGCCCATCTGACCTACCTCTCCTATTTGAGGCTACTAGGGCTGCCATAACAAAATGGCATGGATTGAGCGGCTGAAACAATGGAAATTTATCTCTCACAGCTCTGGAAGCTGGAATCCAAGTCAGGGTATTGACAGGCTTGCTTTCTTCTGAGGCCTCTCTTCTTGGCTTGCAGACGGCTGCCTCCTCGCTGTGTCTTCACATGGTCTTTCCTCTGTGTGCATGCATCCCTGGTGTTTGTGTGTGTCCGCATTCCTCTTCATATAAGGACACCAGGCAGATTAGATTAGGGCCTACCTTAAAGGCCACATTTTAGCTTAATCAACTCTTTAAAGGCGGCCCTATCTCCAAATCGAGGTACTTAGAGCTACAGCGTTTGAACTGGGGGGACTCAATTCAGCACAACACCTCCTGATGAAAGCTTCCCACCACCATACCAAGGGGTCCCTGTCACCCCAAAGATTGGCTTGAGATGCCAATCTCTGTTTATTCTTTCTCGGCGTCTGATAGCTCATCAGTTTAGCAAGTGGAAACTTCTTTTTGTCCACCTGTGCCCTCCATGAACATTGTTGTGAATACACTGACTAGTAAAGGAACAGCAGTGCCACGCTCCATCGTATGTTGCTGCCATCGCTTGGCTCGCATGCGTATTCACAGGTCTCCAGTAGGACAGGTCAGGGGGACAAGCCTGCTTACATCACTGCCATGAGGGGACAGCCGAGGCCCACAGGTTCAGTGACTCACCAAAGACACATTGTTTCCCTGAATCCACTGCTCCTCATCTGAGCCCAGGGCTTCACTCTAGAATTTTTGGCCTCTTTCTCTCTTTTTGATATTCAGAAACTCCAATTGTGAGGTTTTTGTTTTTTGTTTTTTGGGTTTTTCTTTTGAGACGGAGTCTCACTCTGTTGCCCAGGCTGGGGTGCAGTGGCACAATCTCGACTCACTGCAACCTCTGCCTCCCGGGTTCAAGCGATTTTCCTGCCTCAGCCTCCCAAATAGCTGGGACTACAGGCACGTGCCACCACGCCCGGCTAATTTTTTGTATTTGTAGTAGAGATGGAGTTTCACCGTGTTAGTCAGGATGGTCTCAATCTGCTGACCTTGTGATCTGCCTGCCTTGATCTCCCAAAGTGCTGGGACTACAGGCATGAGCCACTGCTCCCGGCCTAATTGTAAGGTTCTTAGGGGACTCCATAAGGGATTGGGCTTTGGAGTCCCATGGATTTTACCCAGCCATTAACTAGCTGCTTATGTGATTTTGAAGAAGTTTCTTAAGCTCTGAGTTTAAAAGACTTATTTACTTAAAAAAGAGAACAATATACTTATTTCTTAAATTTGTTGTGATGTCTCAGTGATGACTGGTAAAGATTCCAAGGGTCCCTATATGAGTCTGTTGCTTTTATTAGCGTTACCTTGCCAAGGGTTATACATAAAGAAAGGCACATTGTTGGGTGGGGTTTGGAGTTTTGGGGCATTCATCATCATATTTTTTGGCTCTCCCTTTCCATCAAAAATACTTGGAGACAGAGTTTAGTTATTTATTCCTGCTGCGGCCTTTGCTTTGGTTATGCTAACCCCCATCCCTTATCCGACTCTTCCCCAGGTAATGCCTCGATGCACAACGCCATGCAACTGAAGCCCGGCAAGCCCAATGGCTGGAGAATTCCCTTCAACAGCCATGAGGGCGGCTGTGGGGCCGCCATGCGGGCCATGTGCATCGGTCTCAGGTTCCCACACCATAGCCAGCTGGACACACTGATCCAAGTGAGCATCGAGAGCGGTCGGATGACCCACCACCACCCAACAGGCTACCTGGGGGCCCTTGCGTCTGCTCTTTTTACAGCCTATGCTGTGAATGCCAGACCACCCTTGCAGTGGGGAAAAGGACTGATGGAGCTGCTACCAGAAGCTAAAAAGTACATTGTCCAATCAGGCTACTTTGTAGAGGAAAATCTTCAACACTGGTGAGTCTGTAGGTGCATGCCCTGCTCAAACATGGTTGAATCTGTGTGTGCACATCCACCTGCACATATGTATCTTGTATTCAGAGATCACAGCAACCCTCATGGTTTTCACCGCCCAGCCCCCTTTCTACCAATCTGCTAAGGATTTCAAGTTCCTTTCCAGTAATGATTGTACAAAGTAGCCAAGTGGGTACCTCAATGAATAGAGCGGCTGTGGTGTTTCCTTCTTACACAGGGATCCTGTCGTTTTTATGGCTATCCTATGCTGCCATGAATTTTCATGCCTATTTCCTACTTTCCTGAAATTTGCTTTTTCAGTGTTGTCTTGGTATGTACACAAATAATATTTTGAAATCCTTGGTTAAAATGCCAGAGACAGGTTTTTCCACTAGCTCACTAATAAGTGGTAAGGCCACATCTTCCCCTTCTTGTGAGTTCACTTCACATTCTCTTTCTTAGAATAAAAAGAGGCTTTCTGCTGAAGTCACCCACAGTTGTGATGTCCTGAAGTTCCCCCTTGAAAGGTCATTACTCTCCACCCTCCCAGGAAAAACAAACCTTTATTTCCTACCCTTTAACATGATATGTATCTCTTTATTTAGCAACAGGATCAAGGCCTTATTTATGTAGATCCTTATGAAAAATGTATTGAATGAATGGTACTTATATAGAAATAATTTTAATGTTTAAATAGTTTAAGATATTACTGCAAGAAGCCGAAGTTATGTTGGATTTTCCTCTGTTCATACATCCATCTGGTGTTTTTTGTTATGACTTTTCACCTTATTTTTTTCAAGTGACTCTAGATTTTTTCCTTTCTACAGGTCCTACTTCCAAACCAAATGGGAAAATTACCTAAAACTTAGAGGGATTTTGGATGGAGAATCAGCCCCTACCTTCCCCGAGCCCTTCGGTGTGAAGGAGAGGGATCAGTTCTACACCTCCCTGAGCTACTCTGGCTGGGGTGGCAGCAGTGGGCACGATGCCCCCATGATTGCCTACGATGCTGTCCTTGCTGCGGGAGACTCCTGGAAGGAGCTTGCCCACCGAGCCTTTTTCCATGGTGGAGACAGTGATTCTACAGCTGCCATTGCTGGCTGCTGGTGGGGAGTTATGTATGGTTTTAAAGGAGTGAGTCCTTCCAACTATGAGAAACTAGAATACAGAAACCGGCTGGAAGAGACAGCTAGGGCTTTATATTCTCTCGGGTCAAAAGAAGACACTGTAATTTCCCTTTAGGAGATGTGATGTTCATTTCTGATGGATTCTTCTTTTGTGTATTTCTTTTTCTGCTATTTCTTTTCACTTTTTCCAAAGTCAAGAGTCTTAACCTTGTACTCAGGGAATTTTGAGATAACAAGTCCCTTGGGCACCTTGAGCTCAGTTTTTTCAGGCTCATCCTGTTCTTCCAGAATCTATCCCTGTTCTTACACTGAAGAGTCTTTTAGCTCAGTTGATGGAGTCAGTGTCTCCCAACCAAAAAATCTCATAATCTCATATTTGAGTCTTCATTTTCATCATGTACTTGTTCTAAAAGTTTTTTCTGTTTGTCTCAAGTTGGGTTCCCACGAAGTGGACTTTGAGACAAAAATCAGAATGCAAGCAGTTTATCTGGGAGATGATTCCAGGAAATACCGATATGAGGATGGGGAAATGAAACCAGGAAGGGAAAGGAGCTAGTACCAGGTATGTCAATGAGCAGGTTTCCACTGTGGGCAGTTGGCACTCTGCCATCTGAGTCCTCTGCCTAAAGCAGTCCTCTGAACTGTCCCATTTGAAGAGCAAGCAAACCTGGGGTATCTATCCACCGACTTCCATCTGACACTGCTTGAGGACCACTGCCAGGGATGCTAACTCCCTGGTACTTCTTGGCTTGCCCTTTGAACAAACCAAACCTGAGTGTCTTCAGGTAAAGACTCAGAGATACTTGCAGGGGCAAGCTGTAAGGGGCATGGGAACAGTGAGGGATATATGTGGGGTCCTAACAATATCTGCTAGGCAGGGCTACTTCCTAAATATACTCTAAATCTATCACCTCTATTACCTTCTTGCCCTGAGGATTTTTCAGCTGGATTTCTGCAAGCCAAGCTACTCAAGTCTGGGACATGCTGCTGCTCTGAGCTGCTCTCAGTACTTTCCTCATCATGGCAGTTAACATGTTACAAATTTTGTTATTGTCTATTTGCTTGTTTGTATTATTTCTAGACAGAACCTAGCACAGTGCTTGGGCAGCCAATAGGCATTAATCAGTATCTATTGAGAGTTATGATCTAGCCTCCTAGCTCATGCTTCCCTCATTACCCTCCAGAGTTATGTTTACAAATAACAAATTGACCATGCTAAACTAATCATGGTCTAATCATGTTCCAATGAATACATCACCTTTTCTTCATTTCTTGATGCTCTTCCCAATCCTTGTCTACCTGATAATAAATTCTTACTTGTCCTTCAAGACCCAACTCAGATAGATAGAGCTTCCTGGGTGAAACCTGCTCTGATTGTTCAGGCACTTGGCCACCTTCTCTTCACTCCTCCCACAACCTTCTGTCCTGGCCCTGTCACTACATCAATCCTGTTGTGTGGTGCTGTGTGTCTTCTGAGTCAGTCCTAGGCACAGGCTGTCCATCTGGGAAATGAGATGCCATCATCACGTTCATTTGGTCACTCTCAGTCCAGCCAGTGGGCTTACTCTCATTTGGCCTATTCTCAGGGGTGGGAAGGAAGAGCGTCTCCTCCTTCTCCTTTTGAGAAAACCACAGAACTATGACTCTCATGATTTTTCCTTTGTGAAATCCCTGGTTTTCAGCTGGGAGTGGTGGGGAAATGAGGTCTGATGATAGCTGTCCTGCCACCTTCTAGTTCGTCCCGTAGGAATATTTTTCCAAGTCCTTCAAGCCTTTTTAGAATGTGGTGGAGGAGGGTTGTGTGTGTCGCAGGGGGTAGGGGTTAGGGGATGCAGGGAGGATCTTAGTATTTGTTGTTTTCTAGTGCAGGGCTTTAGCCACTATTGTAAACAACAGGAAAACGCTTTTTAGGGATACTATTAGATTTGCTTTGCAGATTGTCACTCTTCATCACAGGCACATTTCAAAAAGAGGTTAGACTTTCAGACTTCTTTTTTCTCAAACCTCAAAACCTCCACCCCAGACTTCACTCTCAACTGGTGACTTTGCTTCCTTATGTGTGTGTGTGTGTCAGAGAAAGAGAGAGAGAGAGAAGGGAGGATGAGAACGAATGGGGGAAAGAGATAAACTTTATGCATAACGTTAGGGTAAATCAATAAAGATGGTCTGACACATTGTATGAATTTGCCATTCTTATCAAGTTAATCTATGTGTATTGCACAACAGAGGAGGTCATATGTGACCTTTCAAATGATACTTTTTGGACCTGCTGTGTGGTGCCGTTTCATTTGCTTTCTTTGTTAGCCAAGATTGCTACATGTTATCTAGGTTTTGGCAATACTTGTTTTTTTGTTTGCTTGTTTGTTTGTTGTTTTAGATCTACAAAATTAGCATTGACCTCATTCACCCTTCTTCAAGATTCTCCAACCACAACATTCTTCATTTATTCTTCTTTCTGTACCTCTCTGGAGTGAGTAAACTTGCATCTTTTTCAAACAGCCACTGAGCTACTAGGACACTGAGGGGAAGGAATGGGGACTAACTTCACAATCCAACCGGCCTCCTGGGCCAGCTCCTCAACAGTGGCTGCCTGGGGTCAGGCTGAGGACCCACAGGTTATTTAGATGGGACTGGGGAGCCGCCTACCATCATTTGTTTTACTCTTTGGGCTTGGGGGTTGGGAAGAGTAACTCCTAGGGAGTAGAGGAGGCTCTTTCCATTTGGGGAAGGATAAAGAAGAGAGGAAGAGAATATTGCTGTGTGTCAGATCATTCACAACAACCCATGAATAGATGAAGAAATTGGGCTCAGAGAGGTTGCCATCTGTCCAAAGTCACTCAGGATGAGATGGAGCTGCGGTTTAAAACCAGGTCTGTTTCTCGTACAAAGGATGGAACCAAACCAAGGTGCTTTTCCCAGTCTCATGCAGCACTCACACTTCTGACACCCAAAGGTGTGGGAGTTGTTTCTCCACGCACCAAGCAAGTGTCTAACAGACACCAAGTGGGTGTCCTCCAATTCAATTCTGATGGTATCTTCTGGATGATAGCATCAGATTCCACAAGTTAAGGCACAAGACTGCCTCTCCTCACCCACACCACTGCTTCAGATGTTGACCATAAGTCCCAGGTTCTGGCCTGTGCTTCTGACCAACCAGCTGTAAATCAGGGTTCCCACAAAACCCTCCTCAGGTTTGATTAATCTGATGGAGTGGCTCACAGAACTCAGGAAAAACACTTAGTTTACTGGTTTGTTAAAGGATATTACAAAGGCTACAAATGTCTAGCCAGTTGGAAGAGATGCACAGGGCAAAGCATGTGGGAAGGGGTGTGGCGCTTCAGTGACCTCTCTAGGTATACCACCCTTTGGGAAGCTCCATGGGTTCAGCTGTCCGAACCCAGTTCTTTTAGGTTTTTATGGAGGTTTATTGTGTTGGCATGATTGACTAAACCATTGGTCATTCGGAATCACCTCAGCCTTTAAGCCCCCACCCCTCCCTGCGGGTCACGAGGTGGGTGGGGACAAAAGTTGCAACCCTCTAATCACATGATTGATCTCTCCGGCAACAAGTCCCCATCCGGAGGCTATCCAGGAGCCCACCAGAAAGTCCTCTCACTAGAACAAAAGATGCTCCTCTCACCCGGGAAATATCAAGGGATTTAGGAGTTCTGTGCCAGGAACCAGGGTCAAAGACCAAATATTTGAACAAAAGATTAGCACCCCTATCTACAAGGGTTTTAGCAGCTCTGCATCAGAAACTCAGGGGTAGAGACCAAATACATATTTCTTACTATATCATCATAGCACAGTCTTTAAAGCCCATTTTCTTTGTACACATTCTACTACACTCTAATTGTTAGCTGTTTAAGTATTAGAAAATCATTCCTTAGAGTCAAAATGGTGTAACATGGTGGCAGTGTAAGCCTGTGCTGTCTTCACCTTCCTACAATTAAGTGGTGATGTCAAGAGGAAAGACTAGGTGTGGGTTTGAGATCCACATTTGGCAGCAGGGGTAGGGAAGGGACAGAGTGAACCCAGGAAAAATTGTGAAGTGGGCAGAGAATCTTCACTCTCCTCTCAGGCTTTTTCCCCTTCTCAGGCAGTTCCCCCACCTCTGCACTCATTTTGCCCCTTAGCCACAGTGGAGACCCCACCCAATGCTTCGGACATGATCTAGACTTATCTGTTCACACTGTGGTTGGTTATATCTGTCTCCACTTGCCAAGGTCCTTCACCTTTGTGGGCCTTGAGGTCGTTGTCTCTACCAACTGGTGGCCTCAGGCAAGTGACCCCTCTCAGGGTATTTGAGCTTGGAGCCCCTGGACTTTCAATACTAACACCCAAAGAACATGAGTCTAAAATGGGGTTGTCTGACTTGGAGATAAGAGCAAAGAAAGAATCTTTTGGTTTCCCAATCTACAGAGCTGTGGATAGAAACATGTACTTACTAATAGAGAGCCATGCTTCAAAGCAGTGTTTCTCATCATTTTGGCTGGTATATGGACAACCCTCCTCCCCATTGTCAACGCCAGCAGGTGAAAGTGACACAGTCCATCTGTTGGTTCACTTCAGGGGCTGGCTGTGTCTTCTTCTGTATCTTCCTTCTAAAATACACTTTCTATTGGAGACTGCTCTAGTGGAGGTGACATTCTGGGGTGACATGGACTCTCTGCTGTCCCTTATTCCACCAGCCCTGAATCCAGGAGACCTAAGAGGAGGGTGCTCTGAAGGTGTGAATTTTTTCCTTGTTGCAGGAACATGGTAATTGCCATGTAATTAGGACTAAGAAAAGGCATGCTCTGTGATCTTTTCCAGAGAGCCACCATTGAAACCTGGCTCTGCCACCAGATGCCTCCCAGCCTCAGGTTGCTCAGGACTAATGTAAGTTGAGGCTAATAATGCCCACCTTGAGAGTATGGTGAGAATGAGAGTAGGTAGCATGAATTCAGCAGAAAGGATAAGGATCTGTTGCTAGTGGTAGTTTTTCAAATTCAAATCCATGCTCTGTCACTTTGTGTAGCCTTGGGCAAGTTATTAAACCTTGCACTGCCTGTTTCTGCACATGGAAAATGGGGTTAATGATAGTATCTACCTTGTGGGATTGTTGTACATTTTACACAGCATAGTATCTAGCATATAATAAGCAGTTAAACAAAAAATGGAAAAAGATATGTTAACATATACTAGCTATATGTTACTGGTGGCTTTTAAAAAGTGTATCTAGTGTCTTCTTTTTACCAAGCTGTCATGAAATGAGAGACCCAGGGAAATTCCCAGACAACCACCTCCAGCCAGTTTCTTCTGTCATGTGGGAAACTTTTGACACAACCCCGGGTGCTCACAGGGCTTTCTTTCCCTCCGACCTTCTCACAGTACCCCCTTGCCATAATGCACACCCAAAGACAAGCCCTTGAAGTTCACAATTTTACTTTGAAGTTAAGTGATCTCAGAGAATAAACACTAAACCATTGAATTTTAGTATCAAACTGTCATTTTAAAGCTACAAATAATTTTCAGCCCTCTCAACAGTTGCAAGCTTGGCATCACCGGTGGGGTACACGGCTTCTCTGTTCTGGCAAAACCACAAGTGACCTTTTTGTCTCGGCTAATATAAAGCCGGTCTCTACTTATTCTTTCTGGAAAAACAGAGACAGAACATAGATGTTTTTAAATCAAGGCTAAAATAATGTGGTTTGGCGTATTAGGGGCATGAAATGTTCTCTTTCTCCATAAGGTTTTAGACTGTCCTGCGTGAAAAGCAGGTTCACTGTGATTTGTCTGAGTCTTGGGAGACAGAATACCTATGCACACAATAAGTTACAGGAATCTGGCTTGTTACTTACAGCTAGAAGCAGACAACAGAAGCCTGAAATTCATGTGAGCCAGTCCCCCAAGGCTTAGGAAAGCTGCCTGGGGCACACGGTGCCTCATCTGCACATGCCCACTTGCACCACAGCTGAGGACCCCCAGGAAGGCAGCCCACCCTGGGTTTTATACTCAAGGGAAACAAGAATCACTGAGCTAAAGCATTGAAGGATATCGTGTAGTGGGGGGACTGGAACAGATCCCAGGATGTTGGATTCCCAGCACATTCTACAGTTATTCTTGAGAACTATAAGCAAGAAAACTGAAAGAACTGGGCCCAGTCCAAGACCTTGAAAACTGTCCTTCACTATACTTGTATTTTATGACTTGTTCTGAGAAGGTGCATGTGTGTGTGCGTGCGTGCGTGTACCCATGTTCACATGCAGGACATATAGGACAGCAGGAGTGGAGAGACTCCATAATCGTGCTCTTCACCTCAAAGTGGAATCTGGCAAAAGATTGGACTTTCTGAAAATCAGGTAGGATAAAGGCTTCAGCCATTTTGGGTTGAGCACTAAGATTTCGTGACACATTCTATCTGATGGAATTCCGTGCAACCTTAAAAGAAGAATGAGGCAATTCCAAAGTATTTTGTTTAGTGTGAAACTCAAGGTTCAAAAGAGTTTGCGTAAGAATAGGCGTGGTGGCTTACACCTAGAGTCTGAGCACTTTGGGAGGCAAAAGTGGGAAGATGACTTAAGCCCAGGAGTTCAAGACCAGCCTGGGCAACATGGCAAAACCCTGTCTCTCCAAAAAAAAAAAAAAAGAAGAAGAAAGGAAAGAAAGAAAGAAAGAAAAATTAGGTGGCCATGGTGGTGTGTGCCTGTACCAGCCACCTGGGAGGCTAAGGTGGGAGAATCACTTGAGCTCAGGAAGCCAAGGCTGCAGTGAGCCATGATTGCACTGCTGCACTTCAGCCTGGGTGACAGAGCAAGACATTGTCAAAAAAGAAAAAAAAAAGTAGTCGGTCAAAAGAAGGGTATAAAAATCTAAAAAGCATGAGATAGAATATCTTTAGGAGGATATGCAAGGAAACAATGACATTGCCTGATTTCTGTAGGATCTGGGAAACCTGGGGGAAGGAGATGGAGATTTATTTTTAACCGTGTTTTTGTATTTTTTTCAAAAGTGTATATGTGTAGAGCTATTAAAAAAATGCATGTTAGGCCAGGTATGGTGGCTCACACCTCTAATCTCAATGCTTTGAAGTTGAGATGGGAAGATTGCTTGAGACCAGAAGTTTGAGATCAGCGTGGGCAATACAGCGAGACCTCCATCTCTACAAAAAGATTTTAAAAAATTAGCCAGGCATGGTGGTAGGTGCCTGTACTCCAGGCTATTTGAGAGGCTGAGGTGGGAGGATCACTTGAGGCCAGGAGGTTGAGGCTGCAGTGAGCCGAGATTACACCACTACACTCCAGCTTGGGTGATAGAGCAAGACCCTATCTCAAAAACAAACAAACAAACAAACAAATAAATAAATAAATAAAATTAGCTGGGTGTGGTAGTGTGCACCTGTAGTCTCAGCTACTCAGGAGTCCAAGGGAGGAGGACTGCTTGAGCTCAAGAGGTTGAGGCTGTGGTGGGCCATTATTACACCACTGCATTTCAGAATTTTGAACATTGATTCCCTGGTCACTTGCTCCTTGTGTACCTGGATCCTAGGCAAACAGAACCATCTGACTCCATTTTAAAATGGGTGAGTAGGACCCCCTTTCTAAAACAGGGGTGGGGACTGACCAGCAGACCCTACCAATTGAACAATGCCTTCCCCTAGCAAATATTTATTGACCACTGACTGTGTAGCAAGTACTGTGTTAGGTACTGGGATATCTCAGTGAGCAAAAGAGGCCAGGACTCTGCCCTTCTGAGGCTGACATTCTCCTTGGGGCAGACAGACAGCATACACTGAATAGGAATTGTGGCTCTCTCAGTGTCTCCAGGTAGAAGCGTCTCATCCTCACCTTCTAAAACATGTAATCTCACTTTTCAGAAGGACGAGGTTTAGTCCAGTAAAACTCTTGCATATCTTGTTTCGCCTTGGCCCTCTCAAGCAGTGTCCCTAGGCCCCTGGCCTATCTGAGCTTCAGTTTCTCCGCTGGTGAAATGGACATGGCTGTTGTAAGTATTAACAGAAGACTAGCGGTTCTAGCAATCACTGGAGGAGCCTGCTGGAGCTGCAGAGTCCTGGGCCCTGTTCCAAAGATTCTCATTCTGTGTGTCTGGAGTGGGTCCAGCAATCTGTCACAAGTCAATTGTATGGTTGTGAGGCAGGTGGTTCTGGAAGGGACCACTCTGACCCCGCTCGGAGAGCACTGTGCTAGATGTTGGATGTGAAAGAAAGTGAAAGTGCTCTCTCAGTGTCAGCTGTATTCATGCCAGGCACAAGGGCACCCGGGATTAACTATCTCTGGCCACGGTGTGGGCGGCCAGGAAAACAGCCCTCAGGTCTCCTGCTGTAGGGAAAAGGATTGACTGATGGCTCCAGCTGCTGCCTTCTGAATCTACCTCTGTCTTTGTGCTGAGGTTGACTCCAGCTAATGACTAAGCAGGATGTGGCTGCTAATGCAGGCTCATTTCTACAAAACACAGATCTGCTGTCACAAAAGACTTTGGCCTGAGGAGTCCCCATTGGCCTGGTCAGAATATTCTAGAAACTGTGGTGCAGCCTGAGATTCTTCCTATGTAATCCTCTGTTTCCTGCCCATTCTCTTTCACAGGTGTCAGATGTGCCACACAACCTCAGGGCTCTTCCTGCCTTCTCTAGCACCTTTTATTCATTACAGGTGTTAGTCCGATAAATCTCTTGCATATCTTGTCTTATCTTGGCATCTTCTTCTCTGAGGACCTGAACTCATACACTCGGCTTCATCTCTAACATCAAGACTGCTTTCAGTAGTGACCTCTGCTGTGCCCTACTTATTGCCACACTCCTTCCTGGTTGCAGCAACACTCGAGCAGTGAGATCGTGCGCACAAGGGGAATTAAGGGCTAGCCCCTCCAAAATGATCGTATCCTGTGTTCAGCCTTGGTGGCATGGTCCCAGTGCCTCTTCAGGAGTTGTTGCTGTAGAGTATCATTGCTCAGAGCATGGATTCTGAGGCTGGTTCATCCTGCTTTAAATCCCAGCTCTGCATGATCTCAGGCAAATGATTTAAATTCTCTGTGCCCTACCAGCTGTGTAAAACACAAATGTTTGTACTTAATACACATTACTTAACTTCTGTCACAGAGAAGTAATTTGTACTTATCTGTGATTATTAACTGTATAATTATCACAGTTAAGTAATTTGTACTTAATACAGTAGTTATTAATACTCTTTGATAATACTCACCTCAGAGAGTTATTGTTCAGAAAAGATGATCCTGGCCCTGATGGTGGGCTGTCTGCCTAACAGCAGTATGTTATGATTTAGGGAATGGCAGACAAGTGCCCCGCCCTCTGCCCCAGCTCTACTGACGTGCCTAGAAATAGTTCTGTGTGGTTTCTGCCACTCCTTTGGGTGGAGAGGCCATATGGTGCTGGAACCACCTTGGTTCCAGGCCCGGCTCTGCCACTTCCACTAACGTGATCTCTATAGGTCATTTTCTTTTCTAATATTCAGTTTCTTTGTGAATTCAGGAAGTTGAACATCTCCAAAGTTGGACTTGACTTCTAGCCCCAAGATTCTACAAAATGATAGTACTCTCCAGAGGGAAGCTTTATCTTCTTCCCTTCTGTGCATTAAATGGACACTTAAAATATATTATTATTTCAGTCCTGTGCTAGGCACTGGGGATTAAAAAATGAAAAGAGAAAGCCTTTGCTCTCAAGTCACTCAGAATCTTCTAGGGAGACACACGTGTCCACAGATAATTCCAACACAATGAGGGGTTTCTGGTCACCCAGAGATGAAGGACTTCTGCCTTAGTTATTAATAACATCCTATCATGGGAAGTGGGAGAGGTGCAGGAAATAGTTTCCTGATCATGTTTGGTTCAAAGAGGAAGGACAGTGTGTTTCAATGCACTCTGGTTAACAAAAAAGAAAGTGTATTTATTTTCATTGAGAAGAAGAAACCGAAAACTCTAGCATTTCAATAAATAAGGAAGAATTTATTTTTCCTTTTCGGGTCATGAGGCTAGTTAATGATTAGTGAAATCCACGTGGGTGTTTTCTGAGAGGCTGGGTTATGTGATCTCTTTGGCTTTAGGGAATTACTCCATACCAGCTCTGAGATTTCCAGCTCAGCAATGCCCCCAGGTCCCTGGAAGAGCCGCTTCTGGGTGGGGGGCCTACTTTTGTGGCTCAGCGTTGGAAGTTCAGGTAAGCCAGGGCTCAGGCCTTGGGAGGAACTTATTTCAGTCAATGATCATATTTCTCCAACTACTTATGCAGTACCAACTTTTGGAAGGTCCCCTAAAAGTCTTTTGCCTCTTCTGAGGTGAATTTAAAAGAGTAGGGGGAAAAAAAAAACCCTTTTATCATAATCAGAATGATGGTAAACAGGTCACAGAACCTGAACTTTCCCTGGTTATCCGACTCATTTTTTCTAAAACCCACATAAAAAACCCCTTTCACCTTGCACAAGCCAGGACCCACTGTAAGAAAATAAAATTTGGTTAATTCTAAGATATTCATTTTTCATCCCATAAATATCCACCATTCTAAGATATATTTAATTTTAAAATTTAGATTTTCCAAACTAATAACGATTTTGTCACTGAGATTGTTAGATGTCCTTTCTAATCCGGCAACCTAACTCAAGTGGTTTGTCATCCCAGCTGGGTGATGGGAACTAGTCCCTGCTAACCCCAGATGCCCCTAGGAAAACTTCCCTCAGATGCCAATTTGCATTTATCTTTCCCCGGTAAAGAACTGATGCACTGATCCCACTTGCCTAACATAGCAAATTAACCTGCTCTGCCTTGGGTTCTCAGAAGTTCTCAGGAGACTTCTTCTTACTCTGGTGGTGACCTCACCCTTAGAAAAATCCCCTCCCTCTGCTCCCAATAGCAGGCTGCTTTTCTTTCTTCTCTGCCGGACATTTAATTCTCATTCCCTGGCTCTAGAATATATCATTGCTTCTGCCTGGAGTTGCTCACATCACCTTTGGATTGATTTCTGTTCTTTGCATCTTCCAAGGGGGCTTCTGTATTCCTATCTCCCTTGTATTCATTACTTTTCTGCTCAACACCCCTCCCTGCTACAAAGTTCCACTTAGGTGACTGCATGCTCTCCTTGCACTCATGGGTGGTTTCTCAGAGGTGCTGTTGAGCTCTATATGTGCTTTCTCCTACCTCAATTATTTGTTCCTAAAAGGCGAGGATTTGAGGTTTCTGTCTCTTTTAGCATACTTAGTGCTGTGCTCTATATACAGCAGATGTCCAGTGAATGTTGCTGTATTGCTGCTTAGAGGAGTCAATGGGTTGAGCTGATGGGAAGTAGGCTCTGTCTGGGTCAGGCTAACCCTGACTGGAATCCTGGCTCTGTTTCTTTGTAGCTATGTGATCTTGAGGAAGTGGTTTTCTTTACCTGTAGTTGGAGATGATCCTTACCAGATAGGAATGCTGTATGGACTGAATGAGATCATCTGTGCACAGGGTCGGACTTTTGCAGTTGCTTATTCCCTTATGATTTTATTATTAGCAAATGGTTGTCTAGGCTGATGGAAGTGGAGGGAACAGGGCTGTCATGAGCCACCTTGGAGAGAAGGTGGGAGGTATCACCTAGGAGAGCTGTGGGTCCCGTTCTGAGAAGTGGGCTTGGCAGGCCCACTTTGTACCTGCTCAGGAGCCCCAGGCCTCCTTAGGGGCTGGAAGGCATTTGCTAGTTGTCCTGATTTGAAGGTTGAGGAATGGGAGGACTAATAGTAAATTGGCATCAAACTCTTTTTGGAAGCTCATCTGTCGGTAAGCCTGGGGCCTCTGTCACACAGATAAGAGAAGCTCAGAAATTCGGAACCAGGTAGCAGGGTTAGGGTCAGGGCAGAAGCTGATCAGGTTCCAACCACATATGTGGGAACCATTCTAGATGCTCTGGGCAGGAAGTGGGCTTATGATAACATGTTAGCAGGACCTGGGTGTTTCCTTGCCCTGTCCTCTTGCCTTTGTCTCTGGTGTCTTTCTTTTCACACTTACCCAGTGAGGTATTCTCTATTTCCCATCTGCTTCTCTTCCTTTCCCACTGTCAACAGCAACAATATTTATTAAGTTAATATTCCTTATTCTTACTTTTAGCAGTGCTATCTCAGAAAGTAAGTAAGTTGATGGATAGGCAGAGATAGAAGAGTGTGTGTGTGTGTGTGTGTGTGTATGTGTGTGTGTATGTGTGTGTGGCTGGCAGGGACAGAAATATGCCAAAGGGAAAAGGAAAAAGGATATAATTGTCTTCAGACAGCCTAGATGAAGTAGGTGGAAAGAAAGAGGATGCCGGATGCAGAGAGCTCAAGGTAAAGGAAAGGAAGAGCTCAAATGATCGGGAGGGAGGAGGTTCAGGAGGTATCCAGGTGCCTGCTGTCACACAAGGGCAGTAGCTGACCCACATGGGCCTCTTGGAAGTTTAGCCTCCACTCACTTTCCTGACTGTGTGCCCACACAATCTTTCATGGCAATCCCAGTCACACCCAGCTTTTCCTTGGACGGTGGAGCTTGAGATTGTTGAGCTCCTTGATCAACCTGGCCTTTGAGCTTCCAGGCCGGCTCAGGCGTCCTCTCCTCCAGGTGGGTGCACAAGTCTTCCTCCACCTGGGGTAGATGGCCTTTCTGTGTGTTCTCTCAGTACCTATGTTTCCTGGCCACAGATCTTACATCCCTATTTGCTGTGGGGCTTCCGGCTTATTTTCCCCTTCTCTGCCAGACTTTGAGCTCCCTAAGAACAGTTATGGCTGGCGTCTTCTTCATCCTGGAATCTCCAGAGCCTCACCCAGGCCCTGACACACAGGACACATTCAATAAGCCAAAGGTCTTGGTAACTGAGAAGAAAGAAATTGAGTGGGCTGCAGTCCTCATCTCTACTTCCTGGCATTAGGGCAGATTGATTAAATGACACTCGTCCTGAAACAATTCAGCCAAAGAAGGGTTCCAGAGGTTGGCCCATTTCAAAGACACTCCTGGCTACTGATGCCTCAATCCACAGGTCATCTGATAGCACAGCTCTGTCTGTGGGGAGCCCAGGGCTCAAGGGGGTGGCAGGAAGTTCAGGGTCCCATAGTGCTGAGCTGGCGGCAGAGACAACTGAGTAGAAGCAGCCTGTGACACCAGCCTCTCCAAGGCCAGCCTGGGCCTGAAGGTGGTACTGCACCCTGCATGCATGGCAGAGCCACCCTCAAGTCAGCTATAGGGAGGGGGCCTCCGCCCTCCTCCCCTCCTGCAGTGTCCTCCCGAGGAGCCTGGAGAAGGGCACCCGCTTCCCGACACATGCACCAATGGCTCCTCTGTCATCTTTACATTTGATAAAGTGTCTGATATGGTTTTGTGCGAACTCTGTCACTGCCAGAGCACCCATCCATCTTGGTCCAGGTCACACAATCAAAACTGTTTTAGCAAAATAACACTTCTATGAAACAAAAGCACATAGGGGATACCGATCTACAGAACACAACTGAGACAGGTGCAGGTGGCAGCATAGAGGAGCACATTTCCAGCATTTACAGATCACAGAGGCCACCCATGGGAACCATGAGCATCCCAGGAGGGTGAAGGGAGCTCTGTCATATATGCCTGAGAGTCACTTCCCATTATGGAAACATGGGTGTTACCAGACTCACCCTTCTCTAACACTTCTTCAGTGTCAAAGACTCAAGAATAGAAAACTATAGGCTCTTTTCAGACTCAGACAAGCCAGTATTTCATTCTTCACCCCTCCTTTCTATTGTTTGTAAACCTCTGGTCAGCCTGGCCAGATACGCATCTGTCACTGTTCTTTGGTTGGAGTGGTGGCTAGGTAGAGTCAGTATCTGAATATGCTTCCCTATTTTATCAGCTTCAAATACTGGCAATTTTCTTCTCTCCCTTTTCAAACTGTATAACTTTTATCCCATTGTATTGTCTTGTTTCAGTGGTTAGGACTAGGACCTCTAGCACAGTATTTAATAGAAGCAGTGGTAGCAGACATTTCTCATCTGTTCCCAGTTCTAGATGGAATACTTCTAATGTTTCCCAGTAAATCTAATCTTTACTATAGACTTTTAGTAGATATCCTTTCTTATGTTAAAGAGTGTTGAATTTTTTCAAGTATTCTTTTTTTCTGCTCATCCATTGAGATGAGCATGTGATTTTTCTTCTTTAGTTTGTTCATATGTGAATTACATTAATACTTTTTCTAATGTTAAAATAAACTTTAATTCTTTGCAAAGAATTGACCCAGTAAACCCTGCTGGGCTATGATGTACTTTGTGGTCTTGTTATCCCGGATGGATTTAGATTTGCTGATACCTTATCTTAGATTTCTGTTTATGTTCATACATGAAAGTAGCCTTTAGTTTTTCCTTCTTGCCTGTCCTTGTGCAGTTGTGGTATGTTGGATATTCTCATAGAATGAACTGAAATCCTGTCTCCCATTTTCTATTCCTGGAACAGCATGTGTAAGCTAGGGATTGCTGGATTCATAGAATTCTTCTGTAAAACTCTCAGGCTTCTTAGACTTTTTTGAGGGATAGTTTTGAAACTAGTGTTTCAATTCCTTTATGCTATAGTTTTACATTTGATTTTCTGTTTTTTCTTTCTTGACTAAGTTTTGGTAAGTTACATTTTTCTAGGAAATTATCCATTTTCTAGCAAAATATCAGTATTTTCAGTTTTGGGGTACATATAAACTTTTTTATGGTTTAAGGAAATCTACTGTCTGTATTTATATCCCCTTTTTATTCCTGATATTGTTTACTTGTACCTTCCCTTTTTTCTCTTATTCTGTCTTATCAAAAGTACATCTAGCTCATTATTCTTTTTCAAGAGCTAGTTTTGGGTACTGGCTCTTTGTGTGTGACAGGTACTGCTTTAGGCAGTAGAGTGAATAAAATGGATTTTAAAAATCCCTGCTTTGTTCAAAAGTACATTCTAATGTGGACTGACCACCAATAGACAATAGTATAATAACTTGGCAAATTCCATAGTAGATTAGAAGGTGATGATTGCTAACAAATAGACCAGGGTAAGGAAGATTGAGAGAAATGAGGTGAGGAGCACAAGCAGGTTACAACTGAAATAGGATGTGAGAATAGAGAAGAGAGCACTTGACAAGCAAAGACTTGAAGGAGGGGAAGGAATTGCCATGTAAATACATAAGGGAAATGCATTACAGGCAGAAGGAATGGCCAGGCAAAGACCCTCAGGCACGAAGCCATCTAGAGTGAGGAAGGGCCAGGAGAACAACTGGCTGCAAAAGTGAGTGATTGTAGCATAAGATAAAGGACTCTTGGACTGGGGTGGATTAGCTCAGTTAGGGCCTTACAGTCCATTGTTAGGACTTCAGGTTTCTATCTGAGTGAAAAGGCTTGGACACTTTTGCACAGAGATGTAACGTGATTCGACTGACTTAAAGAAAAATCTTGACTGCTGTGTTGCAAATAGACTGAAGGGGCCAAAAGAGAGGGCAAGAAACACAGTTGCAGGCTATGGCAGTGGTTGTGAGAGATGATGACGGCTTGGACCAGGGTGGTGAGAAGGGTTAGATTCCGAATATTTCATTCTGATGTTCAAGCTAACAGAACTTACCAATTGTATGTGGGATGTGAGAGACAGGGAAGAGTCAAAGACATCCCAGGCAACTTTGCAAAGCCTGAGAAATTGTAATGACTAAGTTGCTACCAATGTTGCTCATATTTCCTTATTTTCTATTTCTTCCATTTCAACTATTACCTTTATATTTCTTTCCCTGTGTTTTATTTGGGATTGCTGTGGTATTCTTTTCTGAGTTAAAATATTAACTTATCTAATCTAAGTCTTTCCCTTTTCCCCCCTAACATTTGCATGTAAGGTTATACATTTTTCCCTATTAAAAGGTAAACTTAGGCACATTAAAATTTTAAAGAGATTATTTCAACAAACAGTGATTCATGGTTTGGGCAGCTTCACATTGCAAGTGGCTCAGGGCTCCACCAAAGGGGTGTGAGGAAGAAATTTTATAAGGTGCCTATGGAGCAAGGCAAAGAAAATATTTGATTGATTAAAGTGGAGCAGTACCTTAGGGTCCCTAGTCAGAGGTTAGTTGGCAGCTTCTGAGTGCTAAAGCTTAAGCCTCATAGGACATAGCTGTTCACTATGAGTTGAGGTTTGGTGAGCTTCTATAAGAACTCAAGCACTAGAGCTGCCTCAGTCTAATGGCTTCCCAAGTAATTATTTTAACAACCCAAGTGCTGTTTTAGCCACTCTTTGCAAGTTTTGATATGTGTTGATTTTATTGTCATTCAGTTTTTAATATTCTGTAGTTTTCATTGTGATTATTCTTTAACCCATACATTCCTTAAAAGGTTAAAAGGGTGTTTTTCTGTGGGTAGCAGTGTAAATTAGTATAGCCACTATGGAGAATAGGATGGAGGCTCCTCAGAAAACTAAAGATAGAGCTTCCATATGATCCAGCAATTCCTCTACTGGGTATATATCCAAAAGAAAGGAAAGGAAGTCAGTATATCAAAGAGATATCTGCACTCTCATGTTTATTTCATCACTGTTCACAATAGCCAAGATATAAAACCAACCAACCTAAGAACCCATCAACAGATGAATGAATAAAAAAAAGAAAATGTGGTATATATACACAAAGGAATACTATTCAGCCCCTAAAAAGAAGGAAATCCCGTCATTTGCAGCAACATGGATGGAACTGGAGGCCATTATGTTAAGTGAAATAAACCAAGAACAGAAAGACAAATATCACGTTTTCACACATATGTAGGAGCTAAAAAAGTGGATTCATGATGATATAGAGTAGTAGATTGTGGCTCCCAGAGGCTGAGAAGGGGAGAGGAGTTGGGAATGAAGGGGAGAAAAGAATATATGTGTATTTATTACCACTGAACTGTACACTTAAAAAAGGTAAACATGATAATTTATATATTTTTTTACCTGAATATAAAAAATTTTTTAAAATCTTGAACAAGCTTCAGCAATATATGTCCATGAGGAATTGTGCCCAGGAGCTTCTCTTTGTATGGGCTGGTAAAAATACCACAGGCACATGGGATGGGTTTGTCTTATTGGAAAAAATGGGAGGGGGTGTTTTTACATTTCCAAATGTATATTAAAATAATTTTTGTTATTGATTTCTAGTTTTATTACATTTTATTTAGATGATATTGGTTCTTTGGTGATTATTTGGGCCTGCTTTGTGACATATTATGGTTATTTAAAAGGACTCAGACTCTCTGATGGATGCAGGCTTCCCTATGTGAACAACAGAGCAGATTGACTCATTAATGTGGTTCACGTCTCATGCTGAAGCACAGTCCTTTCGTCTTTTCTTTAAAGAGCCAAACGCTGGGGGAGGCAGATAAAAAGATGGAGTCAGGCATTAGCTCTCTCATGTGCTGTGGGAGTTCAAGCCGCAGGCTGAAGAGCTTAGGGCCCGCGCTCTCAGAGTGGGCTTCTTCCCAGGAGCCTCCAAACCTGCCTGCTTGGTCTGGCTCTGCAAGGGGATTGGGGATAAAGTATGGGGCTCAGAAGCAGTGATGGGGAAACCTCTAGTCTACCTCAGCGATGCTCCAGAAGGCCTCATGGCTTGAGGTATTCTCCACAGGTGGGGTTCCCACAATTCACTCATAGCACCATATCACAGAGCATCCCAGATCCCATATACAACCCGGTTGTATATGGGTTCCCAGTTACCTCTGATAGCAGATGATCACTCCAGAAACCTAAAGTTACGTCTTCCTTGACAAAGGGGCCCACACAAACCAAAGTCTGCAATCCGGACCTCTCCTCTGAACCTCTGATTCTGTGAATCACTTTGTCTGGTGGCAGCAATGCTGTGTGGGGCTCTGTTCTGTGGGTCAGCGTGCACCCTGCTGCTCCTGCCAGTCTCCCTGTGGGATGCATGGAAGTCAGGGACCACACCTCTGCATCACAGAAGTGGGGATCAGGGTGGGATGCTGGGTACTGAAAATGGGCCAGATTTTCAGCTCCCTGGGAAGCAGGAGTTTCACATTGCCTTTTCTGTTCAGTGTTTTTTAAAGGCCTGCAGTTATCTTGGCCAGAGAATTTCCATTGTAAAGGTATCTATTCTAAGGTGCTGTGAAGTAGGTGAGGCTTGTTAAGGCTCTTCTCTACCATCTCTCTAGGCCATGGGCTGGGCACTGGAAGGCTATGGCAGGGCTCTTGACTGCTCATAAGGACAAGAAGTGATTAGGCGGGGCTAAGGTGTTGGAAATCTTTCTGGGACAGAGTGTTCAGACTAAAGTGAGGCTAGTCCCCAGGGCAACTGTTCATTTGGTTGTCCAGGGTTCTACTTAGACTTCTCTACTAGTTTGCTAGGGATGCCATTATGAAGTGCTGTGGACTGGGTGGCTTGAACAATGGAAATGTATTGCCTCACAGTTCTGGAGGCTGGAAGTCTGAGATCAAGATGTTGGCAGTGTTAGTTCCTTCAGGGCAATGAGCAAAGGATCTGTTCCAGGCCCCTGTCCTTGACTTGTAGATGGCCACTGTCTCCCTGTGTCTTTACATCGTCTTTCCTCTGTCTGTGTCCAAATTTCCTCTTTATATAAAGACAATAGTCATATTGATTTAGGCCCACTCTGTTGCCCTCCTTTTAACCTTTATAAAGACCGTATCTCCAAATACTGTCACATTCTGAAGTACTGGGGGTTAAGATTTCAACATATGAATTTTGGGGGATGAGACTCAGTTCAGCCCAGAACAACAGCCATTTCACCATGGCCTTTAAGCTCATCTAGTTGGGGAATATCCCTTCTCTGCTATTTTGTCCTTAGGCATGAAAAATATTCACAGAGCTTCATTACAGAAGTGATGCAGGCTGTAATAAATGAGTGTTTATTGCACTAACTGATGTATAATAAACCCCATGCCTGCAGGCCCCTGTTTCTTGCTTCCTTCCAAGGTCGTCTTTCTTCCTTCTAAGAACAGATGACCTCACCTTTGGATGTTTCTTGTTTGTTTTGTTTTCCTCCAGGGAATGCACCTCCTACCCCACAGCCAAAGTGCGCTGACTTCCAGAACGCCAACGTTTTTGAAGGCACCGATCTCAAAGTCCAGTTTCTCCTCTTTGTCCCTTCAAATCCTAACTGTGGGAAGCTAGTAGAAGGAAGCAGTGACCTCCAAAACTCTGGGTTCAATGCCACTCTGGGAACCAAACTAATTATCCATGGATTCAGGTGGGAGTTAACTAATCAACAGGACCTCTCAGCTAAGAATGATCAAGTAACCATAATACCATAAGAAGTTAGTGGGGAACAAGAGGAGGAATGAGTTTACCAAAGGTCATATGCTCCATCCCTCATGTCCTGCTGTCTTTGATGGGTCTCATGTCAACATGCACACATGGTGTTCATTCTTATTGGTCATATATTGTACTTCTCCACCCAGTCTTGTCTACACACTCACAAACAGTACATGTCTGTGACTCTGGAGAAATCTCCATACACAGAGCCTTTATTACCCAGGGTTGTATTTCCCCTTCTTCACTTCTTCCCTGGTTTTATGACCTAAGAAACTTCCATTTATGGGGGCCACTTCCATCATACCCAGAGGTTATGGGTGTGATGGAACTATGCACTTCTCTTCTTCAATTTCTCTGACACTCTCCAGTCCACATTTTGTTGTAATATACAGTCACTGAGTCTCAATTCCAATCACCATCCTTTCTTTGAACAGCTTTTCTCCAAAGCCCATCAATAGGCCCAGAAACAGAGAAAGGTTTATAGGAGGAAAGAGGGAGAGAATACGGTAAAGTAACAGCACCATGGAGCAAGTAGAGTTGGGGGCACCCAATGAAAAGGTAGACACAAAGGCCATGCACAAAGGACCACCATTTCCTGATCTCTGGCCTGTCTCTGCCTCTCAGATCCCTGGACTCCAAGGACTCAGCCACATGTTTCCTTAGGCTTCTCTTCTTGCTTCCTTGCTCTTGTGCCAAAGCCTCTCCTCTAGCAAAGCTTACATTCGACCACTTTCCAAGGCTGAGTGTGTACCTCCAACCCAGGGATAGCTAATAGAGGGGGAGAGCTCATCAGGCGAGGCACTCTGTCTGCTCTTAAATCCTGCAACCCCATTCTCTGGCACACACCCACTCCACACTCCTCTGCTCACATGAGCATGCTCTCTTTGCTTCTATACTGGGAGCCATCAAAAAACTTATTTCCTGATCCCAATCTGTTGGGAAAGATTTCTAAACATTTTTTACCATTTTCCTTTTCCTGGAAAACTCCCATTATACTGTAAGTTCCAGAAGGATAGGGACGATATCTTATTTGTCTTTATTTTTTGGAAAGTACCTAGCATACTGCCTGGCCCATAGGTACTCAATAAATGTTTGTTGAATAAATCAGTGGGTGAATGAGAGAAAGAAACAAAGAAGGAAGGAAAAAGAAAGAAAGACAAAGGAAGAAAAGAAAGGAAAGAAAGGGAAAGGAAAGGAAAGGAAGGAAGGAAGGAAGGAAGGAAGGAAGGAAGGAAGGAAGGAGGAAAGAAAGAAAGAAAGAAAGAAAGAAAGAAAAAAGAAAGAAAGAAAGGAAGAAAGAAAGAAAGAAAAAGAAAAGAAAGAAAGAAAGAGAAAGAAGAAAGAAAGAAAATGTCCACAAAGAAAGAGCCTATATTTCAGAATGAGAATTAAGATTGCAAATCTTAACTCTAGGGCACAAAGCTATCTTTTCCTTTCCACAAATAACACAAATGGAGCGATGCAATGTATACAGTTTATGTGGTTTATGCATTGTGCAAAGGTGCCTGACAAAAGGCTGATGGGGCTGAAATCCAACCTGAGTTCTGAACCCTGGCATGAGGCTGCATCTACCTGGAACAAAAGGCAAAGTTTTATAATTTACACAAAGATTGTATATGTGCTGGCGGAAGGGCTGGCAACTTTGGAATGGTGTCCCCCCTGTGCTCCAAGTGCTGTTTAATAAACTCTTCATATATGCCCTTCTCTAGTTTTGACTTCTTTTCTGGGTTTGGGATTAATAGAGGTTTCCATGACAATGAATATCCACTTGGTGGGTAATTTTTCCATCCTTTTTTGGCCCCCTCTCTAGTGTTTTAGGAACAAAGCCTTCCTGGATTGATAAATTCATTAGAACCCTTCTGCGTGCAACGAATGCTAATGTAATTGCTGTGGACTGGATTTATGGGTCTACAGGGGTCTACTTCTCAGCTGTGAAAAATGTGATTAAGTTGAGCCTCAAGATCTGCCTTTTCCTCAATAAACTCCTGGTAGGTGCAGAAGAGCTTAGGGTGAGTTTGGGCTACATATGAGGAGAGAGGGTCAGAAAGACAAAAGCACTGCCTGAGGAGGCTTAGAGTGGAAACAGAGTCATTGGGGAGCTTGGTGGTCTTGGGTTCAAATCTTGACTTTGCCACTCACAGCACTGACCTTAGTCAGGTTATTGAACATTCTGAGCTTCCCACTGCTCCTCTGTAAAATGTGTCATAGCACATTGGACAGCGAATGCAGATGGCCTGGCACTTAGTTGTCCCTCAAGAGAGAATGGCCGTGGTCATTACTCACATACTTTGAGCACCAAAATGAGAGTAAGTGGGTTGTCAGGGTGGGAAGCCCAGGAAGAGAAGAAGTGATTAATGATGAGAGTGCTGTCCATTTTCCCTCCAAAGTAAGTGTGGTGGGTCTGTCATGCCCAGGGCCTCGGCTTCTGAAGCTTTCGGGGAAAGCCTGCCACTGCGAAGCCAGCAGACTCTGTGGCCCACGGGGAACTCACTGCCCCTGCTCTTCTAGGTGCTGGGTGTGTCGGAATCCTCAATCCACATCATTGGTGTTAGCCTGGGGGCCCACGTTGGGGGCATGGTGGGACAGCTCTTCGGAGGCCAGCTGGGACAGATCACAGGTAACATTCATCCCTGCCCATCCTCCAGGCTTTAGAGATGGAGAAAGATTTCCCTGAAAATGTCTCTTCTAAGGCAAGCAGAGGGGAGTACGGAGCCTTTGTTCTTACAATCAAGTCACCTATTACCACTAAAATTTATTTATTGTGGTTTTTTTGTATAAAATTGTGTGTGTTATTATTGTATGATTTCTAATATCAATGTGAGAGGCCATGTGTTTCTTTTTTCACTTTTTATTTTTAAATTTCTTATTTAAAAAACTTTATTTTAGATTCAGGGTTTACGTGTGCAGGTTTATTACGTAGGTATAGCATGCAATGCTGAGCTTTGGGCTTCTAATGATCTCATTGGCCAAGTAGCAATCAGTACTTGATAGGTAGTTATTCCACCCTTTCCCCTTGCTTTTCCTCCTCCTTTTGGAATCCCCAGTGCCAATCGTTCCCATCTTTGTGTCCATATGCACCCAATGTTTAGCTCCCACTTGTAAGTGAGAACATGCAGTATTTGGTTTTCTGTTTCTGCAATAATTGGCTTAGGAAAATGACCTCCAGCTACATTCATGTTGCTGCAGAGGACAAAATTTCATTCTTTTTTATAGCTGTGTAGAATTCCATAGGGTATATGGACCACAGTTTCTTTATCCAGTCTACCATTGGTGGGCACCTGGGTTAATTCCATGTCTTTGCTATTGTGAATAGTGCTGCAATGAATATACTAGTGCAGGTATCCTTTTGGTAGAAGAAATTCTTTTTGCTTGGGTATATAGCTAGCAACGAGATTGCTGGGTCAAATGGTGATTTTATTTTTAGTTCTTTGAGGAATCTTCAGATTGCTTTCCCCACTGGCTGAACTTATTTACATTCCCACCAACAATGTATAAGTATTTCCTTTTCTCTGCAGCCTTGCCAACATCTATTTATTTATTTTCTACTTTTTAATAGTGGCAATTCTGACTGGTGTGAGATGGTATATCATGGTGTGATGATTAGTGATGGTGAGCATTTTTTCATATGCTTGTCAGCCACTTGTATGTCTTCTTTCAACTTTCAAGAAGTCTCTTTTCGTGTCCTTCACCCTCATTTTAATGGGATTGTTTTTTCTGGTTGATTTGTTCAAGTTCCTTATAGATTTTGGATATTAGTCCTTTGTCAGATGCATAGTTTGTGAATATTTTCCCCCATTCTGTAGGTTGTCTGTTTACTCCATTGGTTGTTTCTTTTGCTGTGCAGAAGGTCTTTAGTTTAAGTCTCACTTGCCAATTTTTGTTTTCGTTTCATTTGCTTTTGAGGACTTGGTCATAAATGCTTTTCCTAGGCTAATATTCAGGAGAGTATTTCCCAGATTTTCTTCTAGGATTTTTATAGTTTGAGGTCTTACATTTAAGTCTTTAATCCTTTTTGAGTAAGTTTTGTATATGGTGAGAGCTATGGGTCCAGATTCATTCTCCTGCATATGGTCAGCCAGTTTTCCCACACCATTTATCGAATAGGGTATCTTTTTCTCTAAAGAAAAGTGTTAATTTTTGTCAACTTTGTCAAATGTATGATGGTTATAGGTGTGCTTCTTTATTTCAGTGATCTCTATTCTGTTGCATTGGCCTGTGTATCTATTTTTGTACCAGTACCATACTGTTTTGGTTACTGTAGGCTTATAGTATAGTTTGAAATTGGGTAGTGTGATGCATCCAGCTTTATTCTCTTTGCTCAGGATTGCCTTGGCTATTTGGGCCCTTTTTTGGTGCCGTATAAATTTTAGAATAGATTTTTATAATTCTGTGAAAAATGACTTTGGTAATTTGGTAGGGATTGAATCTATAGATGGCTTTGGGCAAAATGGATATTTTAATGATATTTATTCTTCCAACCCTGCATAGAATACAGAATACTTTGGCAAATACTATGCAAAAGCATAGAATACTTTTCCATTTGTTTGTGTCACCTGTGATCTTTTTTTTTTTTTTTTTAGCAGGGTTTTAGCAGGTTTTGTACAGATCTTTTGCTCTTTTGGTTAGGTGTGCTCCTAGGTACTTTATTTTTGTGTGTGACTATCGTAAATGAGATTGCATTCTTGATTTGGCTCTCAGCTTGAATGTTCTTAGTGCATAGAAATGCAACTGACTTTTGTACATTGATTTTGTGTCCTGAGACTTTGCTGGAGTTGTTTTTCAGGTCTAGAAGTCTTTTGATCAAACCTTTAGGGTTCTCTAGAATCATATCATTGATGAAGAGAGACAATTTGACTTCCTCTTTTCCTGTTTAGATGCCTTTTATTTCTTTCTCTTGCCTGATTGCTCTGGCAAGCACTTCCCCTTCTATTTCTTTCTGAGCCTCAGTTTCTACATCTGTAAAATAGTGGTAACAGCCCACATCTCCTTGGCTCACTGTGGAAATAAACTTTAGACAGTTTTGCTATACACATGTAAAAGTGTGGAGGACTTTATGCTTCCAGAGCCACTCTCAGTTAATAAGGGACTGGAGTTGTATGGCAAAAACCCTCAGCTTCCTGGCCTTTCAGTGGGACAATTCTGGGTCTTGTTTTACAGAATCTCACAGAGGCACCCCAGTGGGGTGAAAACCCGTGGGGATATCCTACTCACTACTATTTTCCTTTATTCCCTGACCTGCTTTCCCACTCCCTCACCATGCTTTCCGAGACTTTCTCCCAAATCTACCTTAAACTCTTGTGGCAGTGTCTGCTTTTTGTAGGGGAAGGAAAGAGATCCAAACTGAGACATGGGAATAGTAGTATTCACAGTAATCACTGTGTTATGGTGAGGACTACAGTGTGTAAAACTGCCCGGCATAAAGCCTGGTCCATAGTTACTGCTCGAAGAAATAGTAGCTATTGTTGTTACTACATGAAGGCAGTAACAAGCTTTACATTACATTAACTTCTATCAAAAATTGGTGTTACCAAGCTCTTTTTTTTTGAGATGGAGTTTTGCTCTGTTGCCCAGGTTGGAGTGCAGTGGCATGATCTCGGCTCACTGCAACCTCTGCCTCCCGGGTTCATGCCATTCTCCTGCTTTAGCCTCCCTAGCAGCTAGGACTACAGGCGCCCGCCACCACGCCTGGCTAATTTTTTGTATTTTTTAGTAGAGACGGGGTTTCGCCATGTTAGCCAGGATGGTCTCGATCTCCTGACCTCGTGATCTGCCCACCTCGGCCTCTCAGAGTTCTGGGATTACAGGCGTGAGCCACCACACGCAGCCTCAAGCTCATCTTAGAGTCAGAGAAACTGGGTCATTGAGAGGTTACCTCTAGAGAGACAACAGAGAGTGGGGTTTCCTGAGGAAGATGGTCCTCAGCTAATTCTCCCAACCCTTGGGTCTTCTCAGGGAGGCTGTATGATCTGCACTGGAAGCGGTGGGTGTGTGGTGGGTCCATGAATGTTCCTGCAGCTGAGAGGAAAGTGGTCCCTCATATCAGTCTCTTCTCACAGGCCTGGACCCCGCTGGACCTGAGTACACCAGCGCCAGTGTGGAGGAGCGCTTGGATGCCGGAGATGCCCTCTTCGTGGAAGCCATCCACACAGACACTGACAGTGAGCTGGGGTGACCTTCCTGGGGTGAGGGAATGAGCTCAAGGCAGCACCTAGGAGGCTGGCATCTAGCTGTGTGACCCTGAGCAGAGATGCCCTGCCCCATCTCTGAGATTCTGCTGCACAGTGAGGAGTTTACCAAAAGGCTATTGAAAGTCTCTTCTGGCTCTGTCTCTGTGACAGAGACATTCACCACTGAGGTGAATGGTTGTATTTTTAGCCACCATAGGCAGGGAGATTCTCACTCACAGACTGAAAGTACTTGGTTATGAGTCTCACTTTCTGATTCAAATGAATGCAGTAACAACAGTGTGCTAAGCAGTACTGGGTAGGGCATTGCTGTCTGGCTGACTTAGGGGAAAGTCATGAAGCTTTTTTAGGATGGGTGTGCCTGGTCCCAAGGGATTGGGCCCCCGCAGGCAGGCAGGTGTGTCACAACTTCCCTCCTCCCCAGCTGACAAGCTTGGCCCTTCAGTCCAGCGGAGAATAAGAATCCCTCTTCTGGACAGGGCGCTGTGGCTCACACCTGTAATCCCAGCATTTTGGGAGGCCGAGGTGGGCGGATCACGAGGTCAGGAGATCAAGACCATCCTGGCTAACACGGTGAAACCCCGTCTCCACTAAAAATGCAAAAAATTAGCCAGGTGTGGTGGCGGGCACCTGTAGTCCCAGCTGCTCGGGAGGTTGAGGCAGGAGAATGGCATGAATCTGGGAGGTGGAGTTTGCAGTGAGCCGACATCACACCGCTGCACTCCAGCCTGGACAGAGCGAGACTCTGTCTCAAAAAAAAAAAAAAAGGAAAAAGAAAAAGAAAAAGAAAAAGAATCCCTCTTCCAATAGTGACAGGCACAGGAAAGACTCTCCAACTCTCAACCCATTATGACCAACTTAAGTTCTTCTGACCAGTTGGGAAAGGCAGGGGCATTCCTCTTCATTTCTGCTCCGCAGCCAATGCCCATGGGGTCTGTGCTTAGTGTGGTGGGTGCAGGGAGAAATAACATCTGTCCCTGACCAGAGGAGCTTGCAGCTCAAGTGAGAGATGTTCATGTCTCTTCCTGTGGTCAGAAGTCTCTTTTTGGCATTTAAGACTCATGATTCTGAAAGAAACACATGCAGTTATATTGTCCAACCCTTCTTCCCACCTTTATTTCACAGATAGGAAACCAAAGCCCACAGGCCTTATCCTAGCTATATTAGGTGAGTTAAGCTTGTTCATTTAAAAAGTGAATCCTGGCTGGGCACAGTGGCTCACGCCTGTAAGCCCAGCACTTTGGAAGGCTGAGGCAGGCGTTTCACGAGGTCAGGAAACTGAGATCATCCTGGCTAACACGGTGAAACCCAGTCTCTACTAAAAAAAAATTCAAAAATTTAGCCAGGTGTGGTGGCAGGTGCCTGTAGTCCCAGCTACTCGGGAGGCTGAGGCAGGAGAATGGCGTGAACCCAGGAGGTGGACCTTGCAGTGAGCGGAGATCATGCCACTACACTCCAGCCTGGCCGACAGAGCGAGATTCTGTCTCAAAAAAAAAAAAAAAAAAAAAAAATCCTTTCTATCCTTAAATTTGCTAAATATATGACTTATTAGGTACCCATTTATCTAAGCGAGGCCTCTCAGGCCCCTTCAAAGTCTCCCTGCTGTGACTTAAAAAGATTTATTCAACCACTATTTATTAAGCTAGTGGCAGGTGCTGAGAATTTAGCAACGATCAACACATTGAATGAGGTCCCTGCCTACATGGAGCTTACAGGCTACATGGACCGTAGGAGTCACCAAGGGAAGCCCGGGTGCCCATTAGAGAGTGTCTGCAGTAGGGGTCTGGGTGAGATGATGGTGGCTTGGGTAAAGGTGGTGGCAGTAAAGACAGAGAGAAATAGACAGATTCAAAATATGTTTTGGAGGTAGAGCTGACTAGACTCGTGAAGGGCTGCATGTGGGGTATGAGGGAAAGGCAAGACTCAAGGGTGGCTTCTAGGTCATTGCTTAACCTCCAGGTCGATGGCAGTAAGCAAATAATACACAATCATTTTCTTCCAATAGTGACAGGTGATAGGAAGGAGAAAGTCGGGGTCTTCAGCAGCTGGGCCTGAGCCAGTCTGAGGGCTCAAGTCTGCCACAGCAGAGCATCCAGGAGTTGGTCACAGGGACAGAATGAGGGCAGAAGATGCTCTCTCACCTTGGCTCTGGAGCCATGTCCTATTTCCACTCAGGAGAGCACAAAGATATGTTTTAGGGGGGACTGTGGAAATGTGACCCCAAACATGTTTACCTGAACTATTATTCAAAGGAAAACCGATACTACTCAATGAGGAAATTTACCAAGTTTATAACATTTACTGAGTTACAAAAACTTATGTTACAGGGTATTTTTCTTGATTTTCTTAGGCAAATATGAGCATCTTACCAAATGAATCTCTTTCGTTCCTTTTAGCATGAAAAATCCCTTTAGAAAACTGAGAGGCTAAGGTGGGTGGATCACCTGAGGTCAAGAATTTGAGACCAGCCTGACTAACCTGGTGAAACCCTGTCTCTACTAAAACACACACACACACACACACAAATTAGCCAGGTGTAGTGGCATGAGCCTATAATCCCAGCTACTTGGGAGGCTGAGGTAGGAGAATCGTTGAATCCAGGAGGCAGAGGTTGCAGTGAGAGATCGCACCACTGCACTCCAGCCTGGGTGACAAGAGTGAAACTCTGTTTCAAAAAAAAAAAAAAAAAAGTAAAGAAAAGGAAAGGAAAGGAAAATCTGTCTGAGGGCTCATCCTGTGAAGTCTCGCAGCACTTAGAAGTGACGGGGCAGAGAGTGGGTGGGCTCCTGAGGTCAGAGTTTGAGGTCTGCTGCCAGCCAGCTCCCTGAAGCAAAGAAGTTAATGGAGTTCTGTCTCCTTTCAGACTTCGGTATTCGGATTCCTGTTGGACACGTGGACTACTTTGTCAATGGAGGCCAAGACCAACCCGGCTGCCCCACCTACTTTTACGCAGGTCAGAAATCCAGTAAAAGTTGATATTTGGCAACCCCAGAGATTGGAATTCAACAACAGCTTTTGTATTGAGTCAGCCAGAATGGCCCACAGAGGGTCTGCTTTACAAGTGTCCTTTGCTATGTCCCATAATGCTTTACTCAGAGTGTATTCAGGGATGGATGTCTTCAAGAGCCCAGGCATTTGAGGGGCGGGTGTGGCACAGTCCACACCAACTGCATCCCCTACAGAGCCTTGCTCTGGCAGAAGTAAGCCATCCTGCCCAAAGCTGGTGAGCAGAAGGATCAATTCACTGCCCAGTCATTTCACCACATTTACCAACTCTAACAGTTCTCTAAAATTGTTTTCAAGATGATCTTTTTGAACACATTCAATGACTGTACATTTCCTCTCTTTAAATACAGCCTTCTGGAATGTTCTTTTTAATATATTTATTGATATATTCTTAGCATACTAAATTTGTCAAAAGCTAAGATCAATAATTATTTGGTTTTCTTATATCTTATGAATATAACCAATATATCAGCATTTCATATAAAAATTAAAAATGCTGATTTCTGTTTACTATGTTTTTAGTCTTGTCTTGCTTTACCAAATTTCTAACATTGTAAGGATTCCTTTGACAATCTTATTGAATAACTACTCATCGATTTTACCAAATTTACTAGTTTTCCAAAAACATGCTTCTTTTCACAATTTGTGAATTTCTCAGCAATTTTGATAAAATAGGAGTTTGGTTTCAATGGCTTTTGAAGATTTGGTGGCATTTCAATTGACCACTTTTCACTTTTTCTCCATAACACAATTTGAGAAGGGTTTAGTTTGTCTCTGCCCCAGTTCCCTGTTGCAGCTGGAAAGAGCTTGGCCATTGAAAGTGTCCCAGCCACAGGGAAAAGAAAAGTCAAAATACTGCTTGGCTTTGGTTGCAGGTCTCAGCAACAAGGTCTCAAGGTGCAGGGAGAGTCTGAAGACCCCAGGACCCTGGAGTTGTAGCTCACCACATACTTCTTAGTTCCAGCTAATTTAACCAATGTCGAATGCTGCAAACTTAAATAGTAAATAACTATGAAACTAAGTTTTGGTAAACTGGAATATTTGACAAATTCAGCATATCAGTCATTTGGCCCGGTGAACCTCAGCACATTGGCTGTAGAGAGTGATCGACCATAAACTGCGGCTGATGCAGCAGTCTCACTGCTGGGTTGGGTATAATGAGGTTGTAAAAAATTTGTTATATGGGTGATGATGAAGAAAGTAAATACATGCACAAATACCCATTTTGAGAAGTGGGGCAGCATCATCAACTCTCTATATATTCCCATTTTATGAAGGAGAGTTTGCATGATCATATAAGAATCCATCTCAAGGCCAGGGCATGGTGGCTCACACCTATAATCTTAGCATTCTGGGAGGTTGAGGCAGGTGGAGCACCTGAGGTCAGGAGTTCAAGACCAGCCTGGCCAACATGGCAAAACCCTGTTTCTATGAAAAATGCAAAAATTTGCAAAGTGTGGTGGTGTGCACCTGTTAGCCCAGCTACTCAGGAGACTGAGGCAGAAAAATTGCTTAAACCCAGGAGGCAGGGGTTGCAGTGGGCCGAGATCATGCCATTGCACTCCAGCCTGGGCAACAGAGTGAGATTCTGTCTCAAAAGAAAAAAAGAAAAGAAAAGAAAAAAAAGAATGCATCTCAAATCAAGCAATTTTCTTGATGGATTATGCTTATGTATCTCAGAAAAAGTAAAATGAGAAAGTAGAATGTAGTAACCATGTACACTAATATTTTGAAAAAGTGATTTGAGGGGACTCACATGCATTTATTTACAGCTTACTGGAATATAAAATTCAATAGAGTTTCAGTGAGCAGCACAGAGGGAATTCCATTTGTCTTGACTGAAACCTTGGTTGTGTTTTTTCTCTGTTCAGGTTATAGTTATCTGATCTGTGATCACATGAGGGCCGTGCACCTCTACATCAGCGCCCTGGAGAATTCCTGTCCACTGATGGCCTTTCCCTGTGACAGCTACAATGCCTTCCTTGCCGGACACTGTCTGGATTGTTTTAACCCTTTTCTACTTTCCTGCCCAAGGATAGGTAAAGTGCTTCCCCTTTGACTTCCTTTGACAATGTGAGGAAAGTTCAAGCCCTGCTACTTGTCCCTTCTTAATGTCCTGATCTCCTGCGGTCAAGAATTCTATCCAATTGAGGAAAAGAAAATTAAGCGATGAGGTGCTCAGCCTGTTCTTACTTGGAGATGGACGGTTGGTTCTCGTGCCCCAACCCTCACCCTCTATAGTGTTCCCTATGGCCATCCTTGCTCCACACACACCCTTCCCACATACAGGTCCCTTCACTCTTGGACCAGATGCTGCTTATAGATCTTTCTTACTTCTTGCCATTCTCCAGTTCTTCATAAACCCTAATTCTCTGTGTGGTGGGGAATCCCTAAGAGTGGAACACAAGACCCACATTAGAGGTCTGAGATTCTGGTGGCCTCATGGCAGCTGGGGGGATGCCTAGTTGCTGGGGGGCTTGGGTACCTTTTTGGATGATCCAGGCCAGTCTGGGGAAAGGATGCCAGGAAGGCTGCAGGATCTGGCCTCTAACTCACTTGTGTAGACCATTGTTATGAATATCTTGTGGTTATCCAGGATGAAGAGCTCCAGGAAAAACTCCTGGGCAGTGGAAATGGTTTCTCTCCTTCCCACACTCTCTTACTTCCCGCTACCCCTGGCTGCCACTCAACTGTAGCAGCTTGCCACTGCTTATATGAGTGAAATGGGTACCAGCTTGACAAAATAGTAAAGTAGGGTAGCTTCCCATGATAGACCAAGTCAACATTATTTCTACTCATTGTGCATATGTCAGTTTCCCCTACATGCCATGGACCCACAGACATAACAGCTGCTTCACACTGTCTGCCCAGCCTCATCTCTCACTACACTCTCCCTTGCACTGAACACCGGATGGTGCTAACTACTTGTACTTCCAAGTGCACATCAGGCTTCCCCACCTGTGTGCCTTGGTCCTAACCACACTCTCTTCCCAGAATGTGCTCTCCCCACCTGTCATCCACTAGTCTTCAGGTCAAACACTTCGTGCTTCACCGTGCTCCCACTGCACGGGATGTAAGTGTCATGAAAACAACTGCTATAGGAGATTGGTTTTGCAAGTTAGAGATGCAGCTTCAGATTTCTTATAATTACCTGCCAAGAATGAGTCCGATGATCTAAAAAGCATAGTGCCGTTTATGTGTGTGTTTACTGCCCACTGGAACGAGTTGCTGGGATCCCAGGACTCACCTCAGAATACAGCATGAGGACTTGGGGCTTCTTACCGTCTATCTACTGATCCTATTTCCTCCCACCCTCCAAATTTACCCTCCAGTGGGTTTTCTCTCTAGAGTGGTGTTTAGGAGTGTCCTCTGGCTGTCTCCTTTCTGCATTCTCCTTTCTGCGCTCTCATAGTGCGTGTGGAGTGTAGATGTCTGTGGAATAAATGGGTGCATGAATTAATAAACATGTGGCTGGGTGCTGTGAGACCCTAAGATAGCCTTCTCAGGACTCTGCTGTCTTTACTTCTTTATTTTCAGGCCTGGTGGAACAAGGTGGTGTCAAGATAGAGCCACTTCCCAAGGAAGTAAAAGTCTACCTCCTGACTACTTCCAAGGCTCCATACTGCAGTGAGTAGGGGGAGATGCATGAACTCAGCTCTGCCAGGGCGCCACCGGAAGAGTCCAGGGCTTCGGCTTGGGCTGTGCCCAGCCCAGTGTGGTAGTCTGGGTGGGAGTGAATGATAACGGCAAAAGCAAC
Source organism: Colobus angolensis palliatus (assembly GCF_000951035.1). NCBI lineage: Eukaryota > Metazoa > Chordata > Mammalia > Primates > Cercopithecidae > Colobus > Colobus angolensis. The sequence continues at coordinate 6,731,499 of NW_012115044.1, forward strand.
ACCGGAAGTGGGGCAACAGCCCCTGATCTGAACCAAAACTTTCAGAGTGAGTCCAACCGATTGCTCTTCAGATAAGGGCTTGGGGCTTCTTTCATCTATCTGCTGGTCCTATTTCCTCCGACCCTCCAAATTTACCCTCCAGTGGGTCTTCTCTAGAGTGGTGTTTAGGAGTGTCCTCTGGCCATCTCCTTTCTGCTCTCTCATTTCCCACTTCTTGGTGCCCACCCTATGTGGTTCTAACCCTGGCAGCCTCCAAGGTGGGGGTCCCTGGGAAATACTGAACCTTTCCCTCTGCTCTCCTTCCCCTTCACAGATGCATTCCAGCTTCCCACTGTTACTCCTAACCATGGCATTTATTTGAAGCTAGGATGCTAATGGTTGTAACAATGTTAAATGTGAAAGAAAAGTGTGTCCAGAATCCATGAAATACATTACAAGCTGAACCATCATCCTTCTCTACGCTATGTGCATCTTAACTAGGGTGACTATATTTCCTGGTTTATAATGGTTATCCTGGGATCCTGTCTGCTTTATCATATGTACAGGATAAAGCATGCTGGTTTGGATGATAAACTGTATGCCACCCAATTTTAACTGATTTTCTGGTCAGCTTGTGTCAGGTCGGTGGAGGGATCTTTGTGACAATATCTTCCTGGTACTAGAAGGCCTGGTACCATGTGATATGGAGCCCAGAGCTCAGACTCTGTGCTTACCTAGACCTGGATTTGAATCTCAAATCTTCTCTACTTACCAGCTGTGTGATCAGGAGCAGGTTATTTAAACTCTCCGAACTCTATATCCTTATGTGAAAATGGGAACCATAACGGTACCTACTTTAAAGAATCAATTGTGAGTATAAAATAAAATGGCGCACAGGAGGTCACTAGCACAGGGACTGGAACCCAATCAGTAATAATTTCCTTCCCTTAGTCAATCGGAGAATTTGGAAGAGGAACAGTTAGGGTGTTTCTACCTTCATGCCAGAGAAAATGTATGGCTACTTGTTAGGAACAAAGTGGACTACAGAGTCAGCTGTGACTTTTCACATCTTTATCAGCTCATTTGACAACCCACCTGGGAGACGTAGGGAAAGGGAAGCTCTGAGAGACCAAGTGGCATGCCTAAGGCTCCACAGCTGGGTGAAAAGGTCAGAACTCAACTCCAGGTCTTCTGACTCTAAAATCTATACTCCTTCCTCACCACCACCATGGTTCCATCTTCTGAAAACCTGCTGCCTGCAGGCCGTATGTCTCAGCTCCCCTTCTGTCAGTGCCACCCCATCAGAGTTGGCATGCGGGAGGATGTTTTGTCTGGTGGTGGACGTGGTGCTGCCAGGACCAGATGTCCTGGCTTCTAATTCCAGCTGCTGGGCAGATTCACAGCAACCTGAGCTGGTGCCTCTGTGTCTGTGCAGCTAAGAATATACCTGGCAGGAAAGTTTGGGGAGTGCCTGGAGGTTAAAAGCATGTTAAGGTCCCTGCTGAGGGGGTTCACAGAGCCATACTTTTTCTGACTGTTTCATATTTGTTGTGAGACCACCTCCCCATGCCTCCAGAAGCATAGCCCTGTTGGTTCCAAAACCACAGAGGGGTACAGAAACAGGCATGCCTGCCTGCATGCTCTGCCGTGAGCTGTCACTTCTAGGGATGGAAGCTGGATCCTCCCTGCTCTCCCTGGACAGATATGGGGATGTGTAGGAGTGGGTAGGGAGAAGCAGCTCTCCAGCTACTCTTAGGCCACCATGGCACTGGGCTCCCATGCCTAGCACCCTTGGCCTGCTTTGACTTCAGCAATGTTGACCTGTGCCAGGTATGTGCCAGCATGGGCAGAGGATCTTCTAACAAACAATTGTTAAACAATATATTCCCTCATAGAACAGTTTTTCACATAGTGTACCTTCTCTCCGTTACTTCACCCCATCCTTAACATGTCCTGTGTGATAAGTTGGGGGCTATTGCTTGCAGATGAAGGAACTGAAGCACGGAGAGGTTCAGTGTCTTAGGCAAGGCAGCATGACTTGTAAGCGGCAGAGTTGGGACTTGGATCCAGGCCTCCTGACCCACCACCCAGGACTCTGTATTGTATGACATGAGACATGTTCCTGTGCACATTTGATTCCACTAATTCCCACCCACCCAACATTAGGCCTGGCTCTCTTGGGGCCTCCAGGGTAATTTAGTGAAGAAAGAAGCAGGCCAGGCGTGGTGGTTCACATCTGTAATCCCAGCACTTTGGGAGGCAGAGGTGGGAGGGTCGCTTGAGGACAGGAGTTTGAGACCAGCCTGGGTAACATAATGAGACCCAGTCTCTGCTAAAATTGTTTACAATTAGCTAGGCATGATGGTGCTCAACTGTAGTCCTTGCTACTAGGGAGGCTGAGGTGGGAGGATTGCTTGAGCCCAGGAGTTGGAGGCTGCAGTGAGCTGATTATGCCACTGCATTCCAGCCTGGGCAACAGAGCAAGAACCTGTTTCTTTAAAAAAAAAAGAAAGAAGAAGAAGAAGAAGAAGAAACAGAATCTTAGAAAACTTTCTTAATCAATGATACCTGCTAGCAAATGAAGAAGTATTAATAATATAATATAGCAAACTCAGCCCTGAGAATTAAATTCCTAAAGCTTATGTAAGTTAGTTATTTTTTCCACATTGCAAATATCATCCATTCCAGTTCAGCCCTTGCCTGTCCCCATAACAATTGATATCCCATAGTAACATCTGAGAAGGAGAGACAGATGGGGTGTGGTGTCAGATGTCCTCCTCTGTGGAGGGGAAACATTCAAGGCTCTTTTCTTCTCGTGGATTCTTGGCATCTTGGCACCTTTTGGTGAGCCCTGTTACTAACCCCAGGGACCCCAGATGGGCCATAGCACTCCTCCAACTTAGTGCTGAGTTCACCTGCATCCAGTTTATGTTCCCCTTCCCAATGTTAGCCCATCAAATATGGCAAATGAAAAAGTACAGGTAGAGTAGAGGCGAAGGATTGCATCTCTAGCTATGTCTCCATCAGCAAAGGAGCCTGGGAAAATTCCCTGAGACTAAAGCGATTGCAAAATGCCACCAGGTGCACCTACTCCTTAATAAAAAAAGGACAGTGTGTTAGGGAAACTGTAATCTTTCTTTTCTTATTTATTTATTTATTTATTTAGAGCCAGAGTCTTTCTCTGTCACCCAGGCTGGAGAACAGCAGCACGATCTCGGCTCACTGCAACCTCTGCCTCTTGGGTTCAAGCAATTCTTCTGCCTCAGCCTACTGAGTAACTGGGATTACAGGCATCTGCCACCATGGCTGGCTAATTTTTTTTGTATTTTTAGTAGAGACAGGGTTTCACCATGTTGGCCAGGCTAGTCTCGAACTCTTGACCTCAGGTGATCTGCCCGCCTGAGCCTCCCAAAGTGCTGGGATTACAGGCATGAGCCACTGCACCTGGCTTTTCTTAAATGTTTTAATTCTTATTTTTATTTTTTTTTGAGACAGGGTCTCCCACTGTCACCCAGGCTGGAGTGTGGTGGCACAGTCATGGTTCACTGCAGCCACAACTTCCCTGGCTCAGGTGATCCTCCCATCTCAGCCTCCCAAGTAGCTGGGACTATAGGCACACACCACATGCCCAGCTAATTTTTTGTTTTTGTTTTTTTGTAGAGACTGGGTCTTGCCATGTGGCCCAGACTGGTCTTGAACTCCTGGGCTCAAGTTATCTGCCCACCTTGGCCTCCCAAAATACCAGGATTTCAGGTGTGAGCCACCATACCTGGCCTGTAATCTTTCTTCCCTTCTCTTGTCAGAGGGACAACAGGTCCCAGGGATATCACCGTGGCCCAGGTTGTACACCCAGTCTATGCTGGCGATACTCACCTTGAGAGCTCCAGCATCCACGCTGCTCAAAGGAGAGTCTGGATGCTACATACGCAACCAGTGGCTGCAGGGAGAGGAGCAGTCTCCTACACACACAGCCTCCTTCCCTGACGTTGGGTATGTGGAGAGGGAGCAGGGCTGTTGCTATATTTTATGAGTTAAATCTCTCTCTTTTTTTTTTTTTTTTGAGACAGAGTTTCACTCTTGTCACCCAGGCTGGAGTGCAATGGCGCCATCTTGGCTCACTGCAACCTCTGCCTCCCGGGTTCAAGTGCTTCTCCTGCCTCAGCTTCCTGAGTAGCTGGGATTACAGGTGCCCGCCACCATGTCTGGCTAATTTTTATATTTTTAGTAGAGACAGGGTTTCACCGTGTTTACCAGGCTGGTCTCAAACTCCTGACCTCAGGTGATCTGCCCACCTTGGCCTCCCGAAGTGCTGGGATTACAGGAGTGAGCCACCGTGCCTGACCTTACGAGTTAAATCTTTAGTTTATGTCTTAGTCTATTTGTGCTACTATGACACCGTACCTGAGACTGGGTAACTTACAAAGCTCAGAAATTTATTTTCCCACAGCTCTGAAGCCTGGGAAGTCCCAGATCAAGGCGCCGGCATTCCATGTCTATAAGGGTTGCACTCTCTGCTTCCAAGAAGGTGCTTTGCTGTTGCGTTCTCCAGAGGGGACAGATACTGCGTTCACACAGAGCAGAAGGCAGGATGTCAAAAAAGGGTCTTGCCAATTCCCTTGAGCCCTTGTATAAGGCACTATTTCATTCATGATAGCAGAGCCCCCATGATGTAATCCCTTCCCCCAAAGGCCCCACCTGTCAATACTGTTGCACAGAGCATTCAGTTTAAACATGAATTTGAAGGGGACACAAACATTCAAAGGATAGCCGTATATGACAGATGCACTTGGCTCATTCAAGATCATCCCACCATGAAAATGTCAGCAAACAAGGGGAAGTAAAACATTAGCATTACAAAATAACAAAAACCAACATTATTGAATGCTTCCTAGGCACAGGCACTGGCCTGAGGACTTCATACATATTAACCCATTTATCTCAGACCTAGAGTGTCTACTTTTTTTGTTGTTTGTTTTTTTGAAACGAGTCTTGCTCTGCCGCCCAGGCTGGAGTGCAGTGGTGCGATTTCTGCTCGCTGCAACCTCTGCCTCCTGAGTTCAAGTGATTCTCCTGTCTCAGCCTCCTGAGTAGCTGGGATTACAGATGTGCGCCACCATACCCAGCTAATTTTTGTATTTTTAATAGAGATGGAGTTTCACCATGTTGGTCAGGCTGGTCTCAAACTCCTGACCTCAGGTGATCCGCCCGCCTCGGCCTCCCAAAGTTCTGGGAGTACAGGCATGAGCCACTGCACCCGGCCAAGTGCCTATTTACACTTGAGGAAACTGAGGATCTGAGATTATAGGTAATCTCCTCCTGGGCACACAACTACTAAGAGATAGAGCCAAGATTCCCAACCACACTGCTGCTCTCTGGGGTTTTTGCTCATTGCGCCTTCTGCCCTCTGGCCCAGTCTCTGTTGTGCTTTGGTTTCCTAGTGCATCACAGCCTCGTGGAGTTTCACTTGAAGGAACTGAGAAAAAAGGACACCAACATCGAGGTTACCTTCCTTAGCAGTAACGTCAGCTTCTCATCTAGGATCACCATGTACGTAAGTGTCCCACCTGGTTGACCCCTTCCCTTAGGAGCTGGTTACTTTTTCATTTTACACACATGGACAACCCAGGTCAGGTACTGTGTGATTGCTGATTCCGGGGCCCAGCCAGCTCGGCTGGGGGCAGCACCTACTATAGATCCAGCCACAGACACATGCTGGGGAGATGCTCAGTAGTGGGTCCAACTATAACAGATTCAGATGAGAGCAGGCAGGGCAGGCAGGCAGGGCAGGCAGGCAGGGCAGGCAGGCAGCAGGGACAGCGTGTCACAACATGCCAGGCCAGCATGGTAGAGAGGACATAGGAATCAGGTCCCTGAGGGAAAACAGTACTCTGGAATCCAGGCCGTGCAGGTATCAGGGATGTCAGTAGGGAGGAGGGCCTCAGTCACCAGCCCAGGCAGGGCTAGCCAGAGCCTGGAGAGCACCCACTCCTGGGAAAGGAGAGCAGCTCTAGGTTAGTTACCAGAATGGAATCTGAGGCACAGGGTCAGTCAGCAAAGGAGTGCAAGCTGAGGGCCAGACTAGCGGCCAGGAGGGCTTGATGATGAGTGATTCCTGGAACTGGGGTTAATCATTCCCTTCCTTTGTTGGGGCAGACTGGTGGAACTACGTTTGAAGTGAGAGGGTAAAGAACCCCAACTGTAGGGAGCCACAGCCTGCAGGGGATAGGAAGGCAGCAGCCATGGTGCATACTTCTTTAAAAAGCAACTGGTTAGTTATTCACAAGCCAGTGGGAGACAGACTGTCAGATAATGTCACTGTCACTGTCACTGTCTCAGTCAGAGATAGGTCCAAGAGAAGGAATTTAGCATGGCGAACTCATTACAAGTGTGTTGGATGAGCTGAAAAACTGAGAGATGGGGACACAATGCAGAGATTACTCACAACAGGAGCCACTACCACCCTAAGCTAGAGAGGCAAAGCAGGAGTGGCACTGGCAAAGCTGGGTCCACAGAGAAGGCTGCTTGGCAGGAGCTGAACCCATGGGAAGTGCAGCCCCTCTGGAATCCCTGCCCAAAGCAGCCACCCACCTGAGCATGCTTCCACTGGGTTAGACCTCACTGGAACCTGCTGGTGGGGGAACCTGCAGGGGAACAGATCAATCCAGAGCAAACAGGGAAATGACCAGTGCATACACACTTAAATGTGTCAGCAACGCCCTGAGAGTGACAGCATGGAAGACGGAGCCTGACTGAGTCTAAGGAAATGATGAGCAGAGATTTTGAGGCTTTCCAGGAGCTACCCAGGCCAGGTTTAGGGAGAATGTGACACCTCTGGTGTGTATGGAGCACAGATTTAGGGTTATGGGGATGGTGTGAGGCTGGAAAGGCAAGTCAGGGCCAGACCCTGCCAGGCCTTGAAGGACAGGTTTTTATCCTGAGAGTAGTTTGGAGAGCCACTGGGAGTTTTAAACAGGACAGTGATGAGATCAGATGTGAGTTTGGAGATGTTTCTCAGGCTGGGATGTTGGACATGAACTCTGCTAAGAGGCACTACAAGTTTCTGCTGGAAGGAGCGCCCTTCTTCACTCCCAAATCCCTGGCCACTAGCTGGTGTTCCTTCTGGCTCACCCCAGGTCACACAGCTACGTACAGCCATCAGGATTCCAACACAGGCCTGCAGGTGCCCACAGGGCCTTGCAGACTGTGGCTATGTATCAGTAAGCCAAATACCTTTCATTAGACCCGCTCAAGGTTGTGCTACTTCTAGAAGGGTTGTTTTCATCATCTTCTAGCCCATTGGTAGGTCCGACAACATTGGCAGGAGTCATGAAAATGACCCACAACTCTGGCTGCACATTAGAATCACCTGGAGAGCTTTAAAAAATATTGATGCCAAGTCCCCCACCCCAGAACAATCACATCAGGGTCTCTGGGCATAGGCTCCACAGCTACACTTTAAAAGCTCCCCGAGGAATTCCAGTCAACATCCACAGATTAGCGCTTCTTCCTCCCCGAGCAGGTTCACATAACTCTTTTGAAGAAGGCATCAGAACATGACTCACTTCTTGCAGATCAGAAACTGGGGGAAAAATGGGGAGAAGGTTACGTGTGGTCTTTCTCCAAATTTCTATAGCTTCATGTGACTCTAAGATTTCCTTCTAATTGGAGAATTAACCTGGGCCAACTCCCCAAATCACTCACTTAAAAGATTTTTCATATTCTTTGAATTTTACAAACTCTTCAATCTAAGCTGTTTCTTAAAGGAAACAATCTTACTTTTTCCTCTGAGGTGTTTCAAAAGACTTGTGAATTTAAAAAAAAGAGGGACTGGTTTTTAAACAAAATTATAATGATCTTCCCTTAGAAGGAAAAAACAAGATATATGACTAACCCTGGACCAAAAAGAACACAAAGAAGCCTTGTCATCACTCTGTGAAGGCCAGAAAGGAACAGGAAACCGAGTTGGCAAGGGTGGCTCCCCACACCCTCCGGCCTCCGCCGAGAGGAACGCAGCGCCCTCCTTCTTTCCTCTTTCTCAGAGTCCCACTCAGAGGCCAGGGAGGATCACAAAGGGCCCCACAAATCAAATTCCTTCCCTAGCTGTGCAGCCCTGCTGGGCGCTCTGGCTCTGCTGGCTGGGCTGTGCCTTGCACTCAGCATGAAGACTGTCCTCATTGAATCTCACGATTTTTTGCTTTTGTCTCCAGTACCTAGTACCTAGGGGGTACCACAGCCCTTTTGGAAGCACCCTGCTAGGTTGATCACTTCATACTCCTCCCTCATCTTTGTCTCAGTCCAAAGTGGTGCCTGAATCTTTAAACAGATAGGGAATCTGAGGGGCAAAGCCAAGTGGGTGGGTTAAGACAGAACTGGATATTGTTTTCACTCTGAGCCTCCTAGGCTGAAGTCAGTATGAACCAAACCCTGTGGTTCAAGTTCATAGCAGCATGTAGGGAAGCTGGGACTTACACCTAGTTGCTAGTGACTCCACAGCCACCCAGGTTAGGTAACTTGTCCAAAGCCACACAGCTGGGAAGACAAATCCTGGGTTCCACCCAGCTCTGTCTGTGCCTCATGATCTGTTTTCTTGTCGCTGTTCCCACCCACACATTCATACTTAGCCTAAAACAGAAAAGTCCTTACACAGAATTCTTTGAAAAGGAATGTCCTAAAAGAGGGTTTCTACTTCTGGGTAATTGGATGTAAAGGTGAAGGTTTCCTCCAGCTGGGAATCCAAGAATGAGGAACAGTTTTTCCAGATATGAAAATCCAGGAGCTACTATTCTGTTGCAGTGTCTACTTGTTCACTCTAAAAAATCAACAACTACTTTCTTGATCATATTCAAAGCTGGAGGTGTGGGCTAGTGAGGGTGACACAAAGGACTATGGCAAGGAGCTAACCCCTTGGTGCATGACAGCCAACCAGTGCCACCAGCAGAGCCTGATTGGAGCCAAAGGGAAAGTACAGGCCGTAAGGGCTGTAGTCCTTTACTTTCCCTTGCCCCTTTCCTTGCAGACCTAAGCAGCAACTTCACGGGAAAGGAATCATAGCCCATGCCACCCCACAGTGCCAGATAAACCAAGTGAAATTCAAGTTTCAGTCTTCCAACCGAGTTTGGAGAAAAGACCGGACTACTATTATTGGGAAGTTCTGCACTGCCCTTTTGCCTGTCAATCACAGGTAAGAAGCTCCGGTATCCACTTCCGCCCCAGATGCACACACACATCAAAGATCAGTCCTGGCCTTAGATGTGCTGCCTGTTGAGATTCAAGCTCATCATAGTGATTACCATCTTAGAAGCAGAGATGACAGAGACCCAGCTTTCCAGAACCTCCTGTGGGACCATCTTGGGTTGGGGAAATTCCACTGTGTTTGTTCTACATATTTGGTTTCTATGTAAGGTTTCGTTAGAACAAAATTTTCTCATTGCATATTTTCTCCTCTGTGACCTCCATTCCAAACGTATCATGGGTCACATTCATGGGTGTGGATCCAGAATCCACATCCCCTTTCCCTTCCTCTAAAGGCATTTATGTCATTAACCTTACCACCCCCCGGCCCTTGGACCATAGGAACTGGCTCTTAATTGTAGGTGACTGCAGACTTCTTTCATCAGACATCATGGAAATTCAAAAGCCACAGAATGCCAAGCCCTGTCTCCTCACCAGCCACTGCTCTCTTATTGCTCTTCTCTTTCAGAGAAAAGGTGATCTGCTTACCTGAACCGGTGAACTTACAAGCAAGTGTGACTGCTTCTCATGACCTGAAGATAGCCTGCGTATAGTTTAACCTGGGCAGGACACATCTCCTTGCGATTTTTTTTTTTTTTGGAGGGAGGTGTGATGAGGGATGTATGTGTGCAGCTTATTGTAGACCATTACTACTATGGAGAAAGGCAAAGCTCTTTCTTATTTTCTCCATAATGAGCCACCCTGGAGGGGAGGGAGAACTCGTTTTACAGAGCTTGGTTTCTGTTGCTGATCTTATGTACATACCCATTTTAGCTTTCCCATGCATACTTAACTGCACTTGCTCCTTGGATATCTGTACTTAGGATTCAACAGAAACATGTACAGAGTAAATAATTTTTTAAAAATAAAACTTAATGGAGTACCTGAATCATTTAACTGTTTTACTTGAATGGAATTCTGTTACCTACAAAAAGTTGAGATTTATACTCCGTGGCATTGCAGAAAACAGTATTGCATTATCTGTATTAAAATAGCAACTAAAAGAAGTACTTGGAACAAGAGAGGGAATGAAGGGTGGAGAGGAAGATGGCACCATTTACTAACCCTTACCATTACCTCCTCTGAATATCTGGAAGGTTTGAGGGATCAGAGAGATCTTGGGGAATACAGGTAGATTTCCTCTGGGTTACTGTTTCCCAAACTTTGATCTTTGTAAATAACCTTGTATCAGCTGCAGCCCAGCCAAAAACAGATGGTGCGCTCAATCTGTGTTGGGAGAATTTAAGAAAAGGACTATTTGCCGTAGTCTTTTGTGGGGAAACCACAGGGATAAGGCCGTAGTTTTTGTGGGGATAACCACAGGGCACAGAGGCCCTGAAGCTGCTGGCAGTAGAAGCTGCTACTACGCTACCCCTGAAGAGGCCAGAGAAGGAGGGGAAGCACCGGGGGCTGCAGACCTGCAGTACAGGGACACAGTCAGCCAGCAGCAACCCCGCAGGGAGGGAGCAGGACCACAGATTCTCTGACTTCACTGTTCCTCCTCCCCCATTTTCCTGCTAGTGCTCCCCATTATGGACCCCCAACAGAAGCCAGAGGGCAAATAACACATTGACATGGCCTAAACAGGCCTGGGGCATACAGCAGGACAGAGAAGGGTGTAGAGTGGATGGGAAGGGGGTGGGGAACTAACAGATACGGCACACGCCTTCACCACTTTCCTAAATCCAGGTTTCCCCTGGATTCTTTTATTCTTTAAATTCACTTTTTTAAAAGCATAAATAAATGAGCTTTAAAAGGAAACTGCTGACTTGCTGATTTGCTGTCCACAATAAAGACTGGGAGAATGATGGAAGCAACAGGCTGCAGTTACTCCATCTGGGCCAAGTCAGCCAGGGCACTGAGAGTTTCGGCCTCCGTCTAGGCCTTGGAAATGCAACCAAAAGGACAGGTGAGGCTCACAAAGATGTTTAACTGTCTGCATGATCACAGTCATGTCTAAAGAATACACATGTTCCCTACTACGTAGGCTTTCAATTTTCTATTTTTCCTCAAACCAAAAACCCTCCTTTCCTTTTCCCTCTCTTTACTCCACGCAGGTTCCTCCCTGGAGACAGTCTTACCCTGAGCTGTATTACGCTGCACTTCCGTTTGCCATCCTGGGAGACACTGCTTAGCACATACTTCTTCCTTAGTTTTCCCCACGGCTCGTTGCTTCATTTCCAAATGTGTATTACATTTCTGTGATTAAAATCATATTGTGGGCCGGGCACAGTGGTTCATACCTGTAATCCCAGCACTTTGGGAGGCCAAGCCGGGTGGATCACTTGAGGTCAGGAGTTCAAGACCAGCCTGACCAACCTGATGAAATCCCATCTCTACTAAAAATACAAAAAAAAATTAGCTGTAAATTAGTCAGTGTAGTGGCACACTCCTGTAATTCCAGCTACTCAGGAGGCTGAGGCACAAGAATTGCTTCAACCCAGGAAGCAGAGGTTGCAGTGAGCTGAGATCATGCCACTGTACTCCAGGGTAAGAGACAGAGTGAGACTCCGTCTCAAACACAACAACAACAACAACAAATCATGTTTTGTGATGTTGATGCTAACTGGTGTTAAACTGACTCAATCTGTTTTGCAGTGGCCTCACACTTCCATTCTGCTTTTGGCCATAGCCCTGGGTGTCTTTGTGAATATTTTCTTATTTTTAAACACCGTTATACTTTCTCATATGTTATTTTGGCCCCAGTCAGAAACTTTGGATTACTACCTTACACGGAAAAACCAGTTTCTCTACTCATAAATTAATCCTAGAAAGAAATATAATGAGAACATTATAATGTTTAACATTCCCACTAGATACTGTGGTCTGATGCAGGCTCAAAGTCCCAGGTCAGTTTTTTCCTTTTTTTTTTTTTCTTTTCATGTTCAGGAGGCAAAATTTTTTCTTTACTAAAAAGGGAAAATTTGCAAGTATGTGAGAGATGTTAAAAATTTATCAACATTGGCCAGGCGTGGCGGCTTATGCCTATAATCCCAGCACTTTGGGAGGCCGAGGCAGGTGGATCACCTGAGGTCTGGAGTTCAAGACAAGCCTGGCCAACATGGTGAAACCCTGTCTCTACTAAAAATACAAAACATTAGCCAGGCATGGTGGCGGGCGCCTGTAATCCCAGCTACTCGGGAGGCTGAGGCAGGAGAATCGCTTGAACCTAGGGGGCGGAGGTTGCAGTGAGCCGAGATCGAGCCATTGCACTCCAGCCTGGGCAACAAGAGCAAAACTCTGTCTCAAAAAAAAAAGTATTAACACTGAGTGGAGACATTTTTCTATATATAATCGCCGGATGGAAAGGATATAAGAAATGTATAACTGTCTATGAGATGGAATGTTGTTTAATGCTGGGTCTATGTGGTACCTAAAATCATCCTGTCCAGGGGTACGTGGCCCACACTTTGGGAAACATGGCTTTAAGTAGATGGGATGTCTGCGGGGTCAGGAAAAGGGAGAGCTAACATGGAATTCTGCTCCATGGCAGAGCAAAAGCAGAGCTTGGGTCTCCCTTCCACACCCACTTTGCGCACTCTGCTGAAGTCTTTTCATGAACAAAGACTATTACAGAGCTAATTAAATCCAACAGGCAGATTCACCACCAAGTGCAAAATACACTGCTGAAAGATACAGAGCAATGTGACCTTGGAATAGCTGTGCAACAAAAACATCCAACATTGCACAGCTTTTTACTATGTTCCAGGCACCATTCTGAGTGTGTCATATGTATTAACATATTTTATCGTCTCAGCGAGCCTATGAGATACATGCTATTATTATCCCACTTTACTGATAAAGAAATCAAGAGGCTGAGGAACTTTCAAGATCACAGGTCTAGTAAGTAAAGGAGCCAGGATTCAAATGCCAGTTGTCCGCCCCAGAGCCAGGTGATTAATCACCACTCTAACCAGCCTCAGAAACACGACAGGAAAGTCCCCCTGAAGGTCCACAGTGCAACCCTGTGGGATTGGATACATAATTCGCAGGGTCCAGTGCAAGATAAAAATGCAGCCTCCTTATTTAAAAAGTTGAGAATTTCAAGATGGTGACAGCAGAGCATGAAACCAAGTGTGGGGCCTGAGTGGAGCCCTGTGCCCAGGTGTACAGGTCGCATGCCCAGGAAGCCAGCCCTGCAGCCAGGTGAGCCACACTGTCAATCCCCAGAGCCAGGCATTCCAGCCGAGCTTGTGTAGTGCCGCTGACTGTGAACCCAGACAAACCTCAGTTGGCTAAGGAAGAAAGTTGTGAAGGATGAAAAAAAGGTTATAGGGCCTTTGAGAGGTGTGCTAGCATTTCTTACAGAAAGTATTCAGACCCAGTCGGGCGCAGTGGCTCATGCCTATAATCCCAGCACTTTGGGAGGCTGAGGCGGGCGGATCACCTGAGGTCAGGAGTTCGAGACCAGCCTGGCCAACATGGTGAAACTCTGTCTCTACTAAAAATACAAAAATTAGCCAGGTATGGTGGTGGGCACCTGTAATCCTAGCTACTTGGGAGGCTGAGGCAGGAGAATTGCTTGAACCTGGGAGGTGGAGGTTGCACTGAGCTGAGACTGTGCCATTGCACTCCAGCCTGGGCAACAAGAGTGAAGCTCTGTCTCAAAAAAAAAAAAAAAAGAAAGAAAAGAAAAAGAAAAAGAGAAAAGAAAAAAACTAATACAGGGGACGTTCCTGTATTAACCATCACTAGATTTTCAGATGAATGTTGTTTAAGATTCCTTATACTAGAGGCTGTGGGAACTTGGTTCCCACTGCACAGCTTGGTGACAGGTGGGAGAGAGCCCATCTCCAGCAGCATTTTGGAATGCTGTCCCCAACATCTGGAGCACAAGATGCCAGGGAGAGATTGGGATGGGTTGATAAGGGAGAAAATGACTTCCTATCCTCTTTCGAGGTCTGATGATCCACACTTTGAGAATAGACGCAGGAAAGACCTTCCACTCCTGTGTCTACAGTGAGATTGTCTAGCAACTTCAGAGTGGTTAACAGCAAAGAAGATATGGGTACTCACTTCTGAATAGCAGGGCTGGCTGCTTCAACAGAGGGAGAAAAAGGTGGGAGCAGAAGGATAGGGGAGAGGAGAGAGGAGATGGAAGCATGGATGGAGGTGACTGCAGTCAGATAAACAGTTGTTTGTGCACAAACCCAGCATTCCATAAAGTCTTATGCAGACTCCGTGAGTTCACAATAGTTTCCCTTGCAGCTCACAAACTGTGCCTTGATTAAAACTCTTCTCATGACAAATCAAGCCCTTGGGCAGCAGGGACCTTGTCTTGTCTACTGTTGTACTCCAAGTCCCTAGCATACAGTAGGTTCTCGAATATTTGTTAGAAAATGAATAAATAAGTGGTCCCGGGAAGTATTTTCAAGTCTAAGGTTTCATTATTGGCAGAATTCACCAGTGAAGCCATCTCAGTGTTGGCTTTTCTTGGCGAGTAGTTTTTCAGTAATTTAATCTCTTCACTTGTTATAGATGTATTCAGATTTTCTTTTTCTCTTGAGTCTATTTCAGTAATTTGTACCTTTCTAAGAATTGTCCATTTTATTTAAGTTATCTAATTTGTTGGTACACAATTGTTTGCTGTATTCTCTTGTGATTCTTTTTATTTCTATAAGGTCAGTAATGATGTCTCCTCTCTTATTCCTGATTTTAGTAATTTAAGTCTTCTCTCTTTTTTTCTTGGTAAGTCTAGATAAAGATTTGACAATTTCATTGATCTTCTCAAGGAATCAACTTTGGTTTTCTATTCTCTAGTGTGATAATTGCTACTCTAATCTTTATTGTCTTTCTCAATTAGATATTATTCTACATCATTTTGAAAAACAGCTAAAGCCACAAATCTGCCTTGACCCTTTTGTTTTTGCTTCTGCTCTGTCAGTCTTCCTTGAGGCACCAGATCTTTCATGATCTATTGCCCAAAAAGGATAGCGTCATAGGATCACAGGCAATTCTTGGAAAGATTTACATTGGTTACTATATCAAAAAGAAATTCTGCTACATATGCAAAACTTATCTTCACTCTTGGACCACAAAGATCTATTTCAGAGATAAATTTGGAATGCAATTTTCCTTAACATTATCCTCAATAGAGCCTGAAGTATAGAATATACTCATTTTCCCACTCAGATCCTGAGACCTCAGTGGTCGTTTACCAGACATTGGAATTCCTAAATGAATAACATTGTCTTAAAAATCATGTTCCTCAGGTCAGAAGGCTAGAGTGCTCTAGTACAGGAGTCCTCAACCCCTGGGTGAGTGAACATTACCACGGGAGCTCCATCTCCTGTCAGGTCAGCTGTGGCACTGGATTCTAGGAGAGTGAACCCTACTGTGAACTGCTCATGCAAGGGATTCAGATTGTGCTTTCCTTATGAGAACCTAACTACTGCCTGATGATCTCAGGTGGAACAGTTTCATCCTGAAACCATCCCCCTCCCCACCGTCCCCGCACTGCACTGGTCTGTGGAAAAACTGTCTTCCACAAAACCAGTCCCTGGTGCCAAAATGGTTGGGGACCACTGCTGTAGTAGATACCTAGTCAGTTTGAGGTGTTTTTTTTTTTTTTTTTTTCAGGTGGACAGAAAGTAGGATTTATTGTTGGGCATTAGGAGGGGCAGCATAGTGGAAGCTCTCATGAGTTCAGGGCCCACCACTTGTCCAGAGGGCCACGATTGGGGATGTACTTGACCCCACAGTCATCTGAAATGAGCTGTTTCTCAGCCACCTTGTCTTCTCATTCATCCACATTGAACTTGGTAATGCCCCACCTCTTTGAGATGTAGATCTTCTGGTGGCCAGGGAACTCGGCCTTGGCCCTGCGCAGGGCCTCAATTGCATACTCCTTGTTCTGCAGCTTGGTGCTGATTGACATGATGACTTGACCAGTGTGAACCCTGGCCACAGTGCCCTGGGGCTTTTCAGAGGTACCTCATATACCTGTTTGGAGCCTGTCAGCCCAGCACAGGACAACGTCTTGTTGATGTGCATAACGTGGAAGGGGTGGAGCCGCACTCAGATGTGAAAGCCATCTTTGCCACAGCTTTTTATCATGTACTTATTGGCACAAATTCGGGCAGCCTCCAGGGCTCCATTCATCTGACACCATGTAGCCACAGAGCGGAAACTCAACCACTTTTGCCCACTTCTGCCCCAGGTCAAAGATGGGAATCTTGGCATCAGGAACACCTTGCCGGAAGAGAGGCTTTGGGTTGTTCTTACAATAATGGTAACACCAGTGGGGCGGCGGCCCATGGTGACACCAGAATCTTCAGTGGTGCACCGAAGGGAAAGAGCTTGAGTGTCTTTTGAACTTAAGAGTCATTCCTTTCTCTAAGAACTGATCTCCATCTAGAAGATGGGCAGCCCCAATTGTACTGCATGACCCTGTCCTCAGGCCCAGCTGAGTGGACCAGAAGTAGACACGTGACTGAATCTGGACAAGGTAGATTTCCTTCCTGAAAGTCTGAAATTATGACTAAGAGGCTGCCATACTTGTCTTCTGGTAGTTGGAATTGTTCCACATGAACTCAGCAGCTGAGGGCGAACATATTCCACTGTGAGAACAGAGAAACAGGAAAGACTGCTCTGTTGGAAAACAGAAACATGTTGTAGTTCTCCTAAGAGAAACAGAAGCAGAAGATGTTGACTGGGTCCCTGACGGCTTTCCGCTTTCCCGGATGGCTTTCTGATCTAGTCCCATATTAAAATCTAGAGGCATTTCTGCCTTTGAATTCTATAAGGCACCTCCGTGTCCTTATAAGTTCTCCTTTGCTTCGTCATCATAATTATCAACATCGTCAACATTATCAACAAAAAAGATAAAACTTCCTGAGCAGTTAGTATATGCCAGGTAAAGTTCCAGTTAGCTTACACAAATTATCTTATTTGATATTCCCGATAAATCCATGTATTACTTCATTTTACATATGAGGAAACAGGGACAAGGAAATTAAGTGACTTGTCCACTATAGTTAGCAATGGATAAAATCAGGATTCACACCAAGGCCAACTGACTTCAGAATCTGAGCTCTAACCACCATGTTTTTATACAATTTAGGCTGTTCACATTGGTTTCTAGCACTTGCAACCAAGATGTATTAGCTAAATGGGGTTCTTCAGTCTGGCCCTACTCTGCCTAACTAAAATTATCTGCCATTTTCCCAGTGTGCTGAAGCCAGTATTCCCCTAAAACATACTATGGTCAATGTCATCTCCATGTCTTTTTGCTCCTTCTCCTTCCCACCCCCCCACTTTTATATTCTACCAATAATTCAGGGTCCACTCCCATTTCTATCTTCCCCAGGGAACCTGGTCACCCATACGTTCTATCAGTCAGTAACTATGCTGCCTTGCAATAGTGGTTGATAGCTTACTGCATGTATGTCAGGCCTCTATGATGAGATTGTAAGGTCTTTAAAAGCAGGGGCTATGTTTTCTCTTTCACTGTGTCCCCAAAACACTGTAATTCATTGTAAGCATACAATAAAAGCTCCGTGAATTGAATTAAAGGCAGTAATCTTAGTGGCATAGACAAAGGCAGGGAGAGAAAGTCAGGCACAGAGAGGCTTAACTTTAAAGGAGGGCTTAATGTCTTTTCATAAGTGTCAGGAATGGCCTTCACGTACTCATCTTGTTTTAAAATTGTATGTGTCAATATTATATTTTAAAAGTTTTAAATCTCTGTAGGAAAAAGGATATTACATTGAAACATAAATCTTCTGTAATTGCTGAATTCTCAGCCAGCCCTTGATCTCCTGGTTGAGTGGTCCTAAGTCTGACATTCTGAAAGTGACATACGCTGATCCCCACAGCCACAAACACATATCCGATCTCACTCTTGGGCACACCCCAAGCTCTGGGATGACCATCACAACTGCCCGCTGCTCCAGCATCTCAGAGGAGATAGGTTTTGTACCCTTAAGAAGAACATGGGGGTGATGAGAGTATCCAGGGCCTGAGTCTTCCTAGGCCCTAAGAAGGCCTTGGAATCCTCTCTGATCCTTAGCATTCACCCTCATCTATGAAAACAACTGTTTGCATTTCTGTGTCCACTTAGTGTCCTGACAAGAGTCAAAACTCAATCCATCCAAAAGGAAATCGACATCTTCCCTAGTTATTCCTCCTCTTTTTATGGTTATAGCTGCCACCACGATCCAATCATCCAGGCTTGAAGCCTGAGTCATCTTTGACTCAGAACATCACAGTGCTAAAAAGAATTTTTTTTAAAGCTGTTTGCCTCCTTCCCCCAATTTATACTCAGACTCTGTCTCTCAATATCTTAAAATGCATCTGAGATCTCTCCCTTCTTGTGTATTCCCCCTGATAAGGCTCTGGATTTTGGCACCAACCCCTGAACTACTACTCTCTTTTCCTGCTGGTTTGAATAGGGAGAGAAGAAAAGAAAACTGGAAAGTGGAACTAGAAATCTTTAAAACCCCAAGTGTTAACCTTACCCTTGCCGAAATGCGCACATGAATTGTCCTGCTAGCAGTTAACAGCTGAGTTTAACCAACATTTAAGAATTACCAACTAAATGTCACACAAGTGACCCTGTATGATGTGCTGGGGCCACAGCAAATAAGTAAGACTTCCCCAGCCCTCAAGTGCCTAGCGAGGGATGAGAGCTGAGGGGGGGTGGTCCCAGAGGACTCTGCGAGTCCTGAAGGGGATTGGTCAATGCTGAGGGCGGAGTGAAGGCCAAGAGAGTGTGCATAGGGAGAGGACATGTGTATTAGGTTTGAGGGGTGAATAGGATTTCAAGCCTGAGGGCTGAGGGGTGGAGGGCAATTCCAGGCTATTAAGCAAAGGCTCAGTTTACAGGCTGGACTAATCTGATTTGTGTGCTGTGTCCTGGGCTCCCCTGTGGCAGTGACGCAATCATGTGGCAGTTGGTGATCATGTGCTGGGTAAAGACACTTTCAGGAAGGATGGTATCACAGAAGTGAACCACAGTGAAATAAAGTAGAATCACCAGATAAATTTCTGAGGAGGCACATGTCAGTGCATGAATTCAATGACAAAGACAGACGTAAAACTGCTGACGGTATTGTTTTCACTTCTACCTCAAGATTTGTGTGGGTGTCTACAGGAAACCAGGGTGTCAAAAATAGAAAGAGAAGAGCGGTGGCTCACGCCTGTAATCCCAGCACTTTGGGAGGCCGAGGTGGGCGGATCACGAGGTCAGGAGATTAAGACCATCCTAGCTAACACTGTGAAACCCCATCTCTACTAAAAAATACAAAAAATTAGCCAGATGTGGTGGCGGGTGCCTGTAGTCCCAGCTACTCAGGAGGCTGAGGCAGGAGAATGGCGTGAACCCAGGGGGCAGAGCTTGCAGTGAGCCGAGATTGTGCCACTGCACTCCAGCCTGGGTAACAGAGCGAGACTCCGTCTCAAAAAAAGAAAAACAGAAAGAGAAGAGGTACTGAACGTTGGAGATGGACTTAGTTTCCCCCTTCAAGCAATTCTTCTCCCCAGGGTCTCTCATGGGTTTTTGCTTTATACATATATGTAATGCTATTTTTCAAATATATAAAGAGACTGTTGTGGCAAATTTTTAAAACCTATAAATTTATCTAAAAATCCTACTGAAATCCAAATGTCTTTTGCCTTACAAATACCATTAGATAATAAAAGCACAACTTCGACAATGTAAGGTCTGATTCTTTGGCAGGCAAAAGGGATTAAAGAGGTCTTCATCTTGAGAAACCACTACTATGTGCCATAGGTGTGTAATGACAGCCCTGCCTTGGTGATCCTCCAGGCTGGGCAGTGGCACCACATCCAGGTTATGTTGAATCTCAATTTACAGTGTACAGTGTACTTTTTTTTTTGAAATGGAGTCTTGCTCTGTTGCCCTGGCTGGAGTGTAATGGTGCAAATCTTGGCTCACTGCAACCTCTGCCTCTCAGCTTATTCAAGCAATTCTCCTGCCTCAGCCTCCCGAGTAATTGGGATTATAGACGCCTGCCACCGCGCCCAGCTACCTTTTGTATTTTTTTTAGTACAGACGGGGTTTCACCGTGTTGGTCAGGCTGGTCTTAAACTCCTGACCTCAAGGGAGCCACCTGCCTCGGTCTCCCAAAGTGCTGGGACTATAGGTGTGACCACTGCACCTGGCCCAGTGTAATTTTGTTGTTTGTTTATTGCTTTGGTTACTCTCCACAACAGCCCTCTAGGGTTACCCAACGCTTGAGTAATTCCATTCCTAGGTATATATCCAAGATATGTATACATATGTACACCGAAAGACATGTACAAGAATGTTCATAGCAGCACTATTTGTAATTGCCCCAAGCTGGAAACTACCCAAATGCCCATCAATTGTAGACTGGATAAATAAATTGTGGTATAGTGATACAAAGAGCACACAGCAACAAAAACGAAAAAGCTGTTGAGAGGGAGAGATGCCCAAGGATTCCCAGCTTTTTCAGCCCTCAGCTGTTTGAGTCTTCCCAGACAGGTGAGTGAAGAAGCCTTAGAGATGATTCTAGACTGAGCCACTATCTGACTGAAAGAACATGAGAAACCCTGAGTGAGAACCACCTAGCTGAGCCCAGTCAGGTCCCACACTCATGGGCACAACAAATTATTAGGACTATTTTAAGTCACTATTTTAGGGATTGATATTACACAGCAATAGATAACTGAAATATTGTTGAAGTATTTAAAGAAAAAGGAAAATAGAATATATTAAATTTATAAATCTACTTTAAGATGTTTAAGAAAACCTAATAAACTAAGTTTGTAAAATTTCCTCTAAAAACTATTGTTTAATACTAGGTTCATCAATAGAAAAAGAGATGTAAGTTAAATGTCACAATCTAAGGGAAAACAAGGTTTTAAAATTTCCACTTCCATAAATTTGAATCTTAATTGAAAAATAAAAAATAATCATCAGTGAAAAGCTGGATCTTTGACTCCACTGATTCTTTCAGACAATGCAAAGAAACAACATAGGGAAAAGAATTGAGTGATTTATTGAGTGCTTACTTGGTGCCATGCTATGTGCTAGGTGCTTACCTAAATCAACTCATCAGATCCTCACAACAACCCTGTGAGGTGGGTTTCATAACCCCCACTGTTTACCGATGAGGCTCACAGAGGCCATGCAACTTGCCCAAGATTCTGCAGCTGGTAAAGAATGGAATCTGTGCCTCTGCACTTCCAATGCCTGCTCCTGAAGGAAGGCTTATGACGGTGAATTTCTCAAAGTCACTCAAGGTCCTTACTGTAGCGACAGTGTTGGCACCTTCTGTGTCCTCTCTCACCTTGCCTGTGAGCCTTCCAGTGGGTGGGGAAAGAGGCATGCCTATCAGTGCCAGTCTGTGAACACAGAAGAGAGCTGTGCTGGCCACAGAGAAGATAGTCCAATGATCCTTAAAGTTCAGGCGTGTGGGTTGGAGCCAAAGGGGCCTGTCCCCTGGATATAACTGGAGAGTAGCTCTGGAGAGGAATTCTAGAAGCTGTGGAAAGAAAAAGAGGCAGGATTTTAGCACTATGTCTCTGGACCGTTTGTCTAATTTCAAAAGGTTCTTTTCAGTTTTTTTCTTTTCCTCTATCAATTCCCAGTGTTTTAGCTGTACTCACTGCCTGACATGAGAGGGGCAGGTGTACCTTTGAATCATTTCGTACTAGAATATTAGGGCAAGTCAGCTTTGAAGGTATCTAGCCCAATCCTCTCCTATTGTAGAGATCAAGAGATCAACTTTTGTTGCTTCCTATGAACATTCTATAGAACTCTACTTCTTACCTAACCCTATCTAATTTAAAGAAAAAAAAAAAGCCTGTATTGAATAATGGTAAGTTTCATAAGACTCATGACTTTCATTTTTACAGAAAGATGGGTAGGAAAATGAGGCCTGTAAGGCAGAAGTGGAAACACGACTCGGGAGCAGCCCCAGGCTGCTGTGATCCAGAGGGCAGGTGGGGGGGACCTGCTGCCTCTAACTTACCTGACTAACAATGGAACCTGTGGCAGGTAGAGGTGGCACGACCCTCAAGAGACCACTGCTCTGGCCGTGTCACTTTCAAGAGCAAGTTTTCTGTGCCAGACTCTTTCCAGCAGTTCTGTGAGAAAACGCTGTTTGCTAGCACTAACAGCTACCAAATACCTTACAGCTGCTTCTGAGGGGAAGAGCCTGATGACTCTAATCTGCCTCCTCCCAAATAGATGAAGGAGAGCAGACTGGGGTGTGACTTAGTTATTCAGGGGCTAAGGGGCTAGCACATGTTTTCTTTAGGCCTCGACTTTTTGCTGTACCTTTTGTTGTCAGGGGATTCTGACAGCTGCCACCTTCCCTGAAAAGCCAAACTGGGGGAAATAAGAGGGAAAATCATCTATCTCTGATAAAAGAAAGAGGAAGAGAGAGAGAGACTGCTAAACAATTGTACATACAACATGAATCTTAAAACACGCTACACATTTAACTAGTGCTTCACAGCTTAAAAACTGCCTTTATGTATTTTATCACAATCACTCCTCACAGCAACCTGGTAAGGTAGACAGAGCCATCTTGGTCCTGTCCTTCAGATGAGGAACCTGCTCTTGATGGCAGGTGAATGGCAAGACTAGAGACCAGATCTTAGAACCACAGAATCCTAGAGTTAGAAGGTACTCTAACAGCAATAATCCAAGGCATCCTTTTCCCAGAGATTTCCCAAAAATCTCTGAGATTTCTTTTGGCCCCTGCTTGAACTCTTCCAGTGATGAGTAACTCTCACTACCCATAAACAATCCAGTATCAATACTAAGCTAAAATCCTTCTTGTAACTTTCAGCCATTCAATTTCTGCCCACAAAAACTACACCAAATTAAGTCAAGTTCTAATTCACATTCTTTTTAAAATTTGAAGATATTACACTTGCCCTTTTCTGGCAGATTAAACATTTTCAGTTCTTTCAACTACTTATCATGTGATTACCTAGAACCAAGCCTGAAATACATGGTAAATAGTAAGTGTTTATTGAATCATTTCTCTGGCCCTTGGTACTATGTCCGATCCTCCTGTCGAGGGGCTCCTTCCCTTACCTCGAGTGTCCTCCATTTTGTAATCTGTTCATCATTTGTTTATTTAAATAATAGGGAGAAAAGAAACAGTACAGTTTTCGCTTTCCAGGCCACAGAGTTTTCAGAACAATGTGAAACAAAATTAAAATCCTCCAGATATCGGACATCTTTCAATTCAGTCTGTGATAATGGATTCATTATTTCACTCAACAGACTACATCGGAGCTGCATTTCTACAAGATAAATCCTTCATTCACTGAGCATCTCCTATAAGTAAGACAGAGAATGGATCCCTGTGGAGAGTAGCCATAGAATTAAACAGAAAAATTCTAGTGAAGGCGGGGATAATTTGGGGTCTGACTGGAAGACCCTGCATGAATACATTATCCTGCAGCATAATTTTGCCTGTTAAGAGAAGCAGCACCCATTTTTTGTTCAATTTTGGGTACCACCAGACTAAAACACATATGTGTCTTCAACAAGGAGTTCAAGAGGAAACTTTGGCTATTTTCAGTTGGTCTTAATTTGGATTGGTGTGGGAGACAAGCGCTGGTATCAATGTAATGAGACTGTGTCATCCCTAACGATGCAGAATTCAGCCAGCTTCATGCCTCTCATATAAGTGCTGTGCCGGGATGAATAGCAATGAGCTTAAACTTTTGATAACTAAAGAGCCAGGAAATAGATAGTGAATGGTGCCGTACTTTGTGAAAGAAACAACAGTAAATTGCTCCCAATCATAAGGGAATAGGCCTATTAGTCACAGTAATAACCTTACAGCAAGTTTGATGGTAAATAAGTAAAACCAAACATCTAAAACACAATTCCAGAAAAAGAACTGAGGCTAAATTATCCCATTATCACAGACTACATTGAAAACTGTCAGAAGTTTGGCTAATTTGATCATGTTTTCAAGTTGTTCTGAAAACCTCTATGGCCTAAAAAGGTAACCACATAATTTTCCTTTCTCTCTATTGCTTAAACACCGAAACATGAAAAACCTATTCTCTCCATATTGCAAATTCTGGTATTTTAGAAAGTGAGCCTCATCAGCAGTTTTCTCATCTTGAGTTTTAGAAACGGCTGAATTTGGGAAGAGGCATTTCATACGATAGTATGTATTAAGGGTTGAGGGCTTGGGGAGTGAGTTGTGATCTCCTCTCACATAAAATATCTGCACTGTAGCCCGGGCGCGGGGGCTCACGCCTGTAATCCCAGCACTTTGGGAGGCCGAGGCAGGCGGATCACCAGGTCAAGAGATGGAGACGGTGAAACCCCATCTGTACCAAAAATACCAAAAACAGTAGCCGGGCGTGGCAGCGGACGCCTGTAGTGTCAGCTACTCCGGAGGCTGAGGCAGGAGAATGGCGTGAACCCGG